>NW_027509204.1:47500-52500 GCF_051911475.1 Siphateles boraxobius
TTCATGCTCTCTGAAGAATCTCAGAGACTTTTAAAGGCTTTCTGAAGAAGCACAGGGACTCTTTTTTTTTTTTTTTTTTTTTAAATCAAAAAAGCTTACAGCACCTGGTATTCCCAGGCGGTCTCCCATCCAAGTACTAACCAGGCCCGACCCTGCTTAGCTTCCGAGATCAGACGAGATCGGGCGTGACCAAGGTGGTATGGCCGTAAGCGAAAACTGCTGCCAAAATTGGGCTATTTAAAAGGTTAGACCATTAATGAAGAAAACTAAGAAGAACTTTTGAAAAAACTCAAACTCTTTCATGCTCTCTGAAGAATCTCAGAGACTTTTAAAGGCTTTCTGAAGAAGCTCAGGGACTCTTTTTTTGTTTAAATCAAAAAAGCTTACAGCACCTGGTATTCCCAGGCGGTCTCCCATCCAAGTACTAACCAGGCCCGACCCTGCTTAGCTTCCGAGATCAGACGAGATCGGGCGTGGCCAAGGTGGTATGGCCGTAAGCGAAAACTGCTGCCAAAATTGGGCTATTTAAAAGGTTAGACCATTAATGAAGAAAACTAAGAAGAACTTTTGAAAAAACTCAAACTCTTTCATGCTCTCTGAAGAATCTCAGAGACTTTTAAAGGCTTTCTGAAGAAGAGCTCAGGGACTCTTTTTTTGTTTAAATCAAAAAAGCTTACAGCACCTGGTATTCCCAGGCGGTCTCCCATCCAAGTACTAACCAGGCCCGACCCTGCTTAGCTTCCGAGATCAGACGAGATCGGGCGTGGCCAAGGTGGTATGGCCGTAAGCGAAATCTGCTGCCAAAATTGGGCTATTTAAAAGGTTAGACCATTAATGAAGAAAACTAAGAAGAACTTTTGAAAAAACTCAAACTCTTTCATGCTCTCTGAAGAATCTCAGAGACTTTTAAAGGCTTTCTGAAGAAGCACAGGGACTCTTTTTTTTTTTTTTTTTTTAAATCAAAAAAGCTTACAGCACCTGGTATTCCCAGGCGGTCTCCCATCCAAGTACTAACCAGGCCCGACCCTGCTTAGCTTCCGAGATCAGACGAGATCGGGCGTGACCAAGGTGGTATGGCCGTAAGCGAAAACTGCTGCCAAAATTGGGCTATTTAAAAGGTTAGACCATTAATGAAGAAAACTAAGAAGAACTTTTGAAAAAACTCAAACTCTTTCATGCTCTCTGAAGAATCTCAGAGACTTTTAAAGGCTTTCTGAAGAAGCACAGGGACTCTTTTTTTTTTTTTTAAATCAAAAAAGCTTACAGCACCTGGTATTCCCAGGCGGTCTCCCATCCAAGTACTAACCAGGCCCGACCCTGCTTAGCTTCCGAGATCAGACGAGATCGGGCGTGACCAAGGTGGTATGGCCGTAAGCGAAAACTGCTGCCAAAATTGGGCTATTTAAAAGGTTAGACCATTAATGAAGAAAACTAAGAAGAACTTTTGAAAAAACTCAAACTCTTTCATGCTCTCTGAAGAATCTCAGAGACTTTTAAAGGCTTTCTGAAGAAGCTCAGGGACTCTTTTTTTGTTTAAATCAAAAAAGCTTACAGCACCTGGTATTCCCAGGCGGTCTCCCATCCAAGTACTAACCAGGCCCGACCCTGCTTAGCTTCCGAGATCAGACGAGATCGGGCGTGGCCAAGGTGGTATGGCCGTAAGCGAAAACTGCTGCCAAAATTGGGCTATTTAAAAGGTTAGACCATTAATGAAGAAAACTAAGAAGAACTTTTGAAAAAACTCAAACTCTTTCATGCTCTCTGAAGAATCTCAGAGACTTTTAAAGGCTTTCTGAAGAAGCACAGGGACTCTTTTTTTTTTTTTTTTTTTTTAAATCAAAAAAGCTTACAGCACCTGGTATTCCCAGGCGGTCTCCCATCCAAGTACTAACCAGGCCCGACCCTGCTTAGCTTCCGAGATCAGACGAGATCGGGCGTGACCAAGGTGGTATGGCCGTAAGCGAAAACTGCTGCCAAAATTGGGCTATTTAAAAGGTTAGACCATTAATGAAGAAAACTAAGAAGAACTTTTGAAAAAACTCAAACTCTTTCATGCTCTCTGAAGAATCTCAGAGACTTTTAAAGGCTTTCTGAAGAAGCTCAGGGACTCTTTTTTTGTTTAAATCAAAAAAGCTTACAGCACCTGGTATTCCCAGGCGGTCTCCCATCCAAGTACTAACCAGGCCCGACCCTGCTTAGCTTCCGAGATCAGACGAGATCGGGCGTGACCAAGGTGGTATGGCCGTAAGCGAAAACTGCTGCCAAAATTGGGCTATTTAAAAGGTTAGACCATTAATGAAGAAAACTAAGAAGAACTTTTGAAAAAACTCAAACTCTTTCATGCTCTCTGAAGAATCTCAGAGACTTTTAAAGGCTTTCTGAAGAAGCTCAGGGACTCTTTTTTTGTTTAAATCAAAAAAGCTTACAGCACCTGGTATTCCCAGGCGGTCTCCCATCCAAGTACTAACCAGGCCCGACCCTGCTTAGCTTCCGAGATCAGACGAGATCGGGCGTGGCCAAGGTGGTATGGCCGTAAGCGAAAACTGCTGCCAAAATTGGGCTATTTAAAAGGTTAGACCATTAATGAAGAAAACTAAGAAGAACTTTTGAAAAAACTCAAACTCTTTCATGCTCTCTGAAGAATCTCAGAGACTTTTAAAGGCTTTCTGAAGAAGCACAGGGACTCTTTTTTTTTTTTTTTTTTTTAAATCAAAAAAGCTTACAGCACCTGGTATTCCCAGGCGGTCTCCCATCCAAGTACTAACCAGGCCCGACCCTGCTTAGCTTCCGAGATCAGACGAGATCGGGCGTGACCAAGGTGGTATGGCCGTAAGCGAAAACTGCTGCCAAAATTGGGCTATTTAAAAGGTTAGACCATTAATGAAGAAAACTAAGAAGAACTTTTGAAAAAACTCAAACTCTTTCATGCTCTCTGAAGAATCTCAGAGACTTTTAAAGGCTTTCTGAAGAAGCACAGGGACTCTTTTTTTTTTTTTTTAAATCAAAAAAGCTTACAGCACCTGGTATTCCCAGGCGGTCTCCCATCCAAGTACTAACCAGGCCCGACCCTGCTTAGCTTCCGAGATCAGACGAGATCGGGCGTGACCAAGGTGGTATGGCCGTAAGCGAAAATTGCTGCCAAAATTGGGCTATTTAAAAGGTTAGACCATTAATGAAGAAAACTAAGAAGAACTTTTGAAAAAACTCAAACTCTTTCATGCTCTCTGAAGAATCTCAGAGACTTTTAAAGGCTTTCTGAAGAAGCTCAGGGACTCTTTTTTTGTTTAAATCAAAAAAGCTTACAGCACCTGGTATTCCCAGGCGGTCTCCCATCCAAGTACTAACCAGGCCCGACCCTGCTTAGCTTCCGAGATCAGACGAGATCGGGCGTGGCCAAGGTGGTATGGCCGTAAGCGAAAACTGCTGCCAAAATTGGGCTATTTAAAAGGTTAGACCATTAATGAAGAAAACTAAGAAGAACTTTTGAAAAAACTCAAACTCTTTCATGCTCTCTGAAGAATCTCAGAGACTTTTAAAGGCTTTCTGAAGAAGCTCAGGGACTCTTTTTTTGTTTAAATCAAAAAAGCTTACAGCACCTGGTATTCCCAGGCGGTCTCCCATCCAAGTACTAACCAGGCCCGACCCTGCTTAGCTTCCGAGATCAGACGAGATCGGGCGTGGCCAAGGTGGTATGGCCGTAAGCGAAATCTGCTGCCAAAATTGGGCTATTTAAAAGGTTAGACCATTAATGAAGAAAACTAAGAAGAACTTTTGAAAAAACTCAAACTCTTTCATGCTCTCTGAAGAATCTCAGAGACTTTTAAAGGCTTTCTGAAGAAGCACAGGGACTCTTTTTTTGTTTAAATCAAAAAAGCTTACAGCACCTGGTATTCCCAGGCGGTCTCCCATCCAAGTACTAACCAGGCCCGACCCTGCTTAGCTTCCGAGATCAGACGAGATCGGGCGTGACCAAGGTGGTATGGCCGTAAGCGAAAACTGCTGCCAAAATTGGGCTATTTAAAAGGTTAGACCATTAATGAAGAAAACTAAGAAGAACTTTTGAAAAAACTCAAACTCTTTCATGCTCTCTGAAGAATCTCAGAGACTTTTAAAGGCTTTCTGAAGAAGCTCAGGGACTCTTTTTTTGTTTAAATCAAAAAAGCTTACAGCACCTGGTATTCCCAGGCGGTCTCCCATCCAAGTACTAACCAGGCCCGACCCTGCTTAGCTTCCGAGATCAGACGAGATCGGGCGTGACCAAGGTGGTATGGCCGTAAGCGAAAACTGCTGCCAAAATTGGGCTATTTAAAAGGTTAGACCATTAATGAAGAAAACTAAGAAGAACTTTTGAAAAAACTCAAACTCTTTCATGCTCTCTGAAGAATCTCAGAGACTTTTAAAGGCTTTCTGAAGAAGCTCAGGGACTCTTTTTTTGTTTAAATCAAAAAAGCTTACAGCACCTGGTATTCCCAGGCGGTCTCCCATCCAAGTACTAACCAGGCCCGACCCTGCTTAGCTTCCGAGATCAGACGAGATCGGGCGTGGCCAAGGTGGTATGGCCGTAAGCGAAAACTGCTGCCAAAATTGGGCTATTTAAAAGGTTAGACCATTAATGAAGAAAACTAAGAAGAACTTTTGAAAAAACTCAAACTCTTTCATGCTCTCTGAAGAATCTCAGAGACTTTTAAAGGCTTTCTGAAGAAGCACAGGGACTCTTTTTTTTTTTTTTTTTTTTAAATCAAAAAAGCTTACAGCACCTGGTATTCCCAGGCGGTCTCCCATCCAAGTACTAACCAGGCCCGACCCTGCTTAGCTTCCGAGATCAGACGAGATCGGGCGTGACCAAGGTGGTATGGCCGTAAGCGAAAACTGCTGCCAAAATTGGGCTATTTAAAAGGTTAGACCATTAATGAAGAAAACTAAGAAGAACTTTTGAAAAAACTCAAACTCTTTCATGCTCTCTGAAGAATCTCAGAGACTTTTAAAGGCTTTCTGAAGAA
>NW_027509204.1:67500-75000 GCF_051911475.1 Siphateles boraxobius
GTGGTATGGCCGTAAGCGAAATCTGCTGCCAAAATTGGGCTATTTAAAAGGTTAGACCATTAATGAAGAAAACTAAGAAGAACTTTTGAAAAAACTCAAACTCTTTCATGCTCTCTGAAGAATCTCAGAGACTTTTAAAGGCTTTCTGAAGAAGCACAGGGACTCTTTTTTTTTTTTTTTTTTTTAAATCAAAAAAGCTTACAGCACCTGGTATTCCCAGGCGGTCTCCCATCCAAGTACTAACCAGGCCCGACCCTGCTTAGCTTCCGAGATCAGACGAGATCGGGCGTGACCAAGGTGGTATGGCCGTAAGCGAAAACTGCTGCCAAAATTGGGCTATTTAAAAGGTTAGACCATTAATGAAGAAAACTAAGAAGAACTTTTGAAAAAACTCAAACTCTTTCATGCTCTCTGAAGAATCTCAGAGACTTTTAAAGGCTTTCTGAAGAAGCTCAGGGACTCTTTTTTTGTTTAAATCAAAAAAGCTTACAGCACCTGGTATTCCCAGGCGGTCTCCCATCCAAGTACTAACCAGGCCCGACCCTGCTTAGCTTCCGAGATCAGACGAGATCGGGCGTGGCCAAGGTGGTATGGCCGTAAGCGAAAACTGCTGCCAAAATTGGGCTATTTAAAAGGTTAGACCATTAATGAAGAAAACTAAGAAGAACTTTTGAAAAAACTCAAACTCTTTCATGCTCTCTGAAGAATCTCAGAGACTTTTAAAGGCTTTCTGAAGAAGCTCAGGGACTCTTTTTTTGTTTAAATCAAAAAAGCTTACAGCACCTGGTATTCCCAGGCGGTCTCCCATCCAAGTACTAACCAGGCCCGACCCTGCTTAGCTTCCGAGATCAGACGAGATCGGGCGTGGCCAAGGTGGTATGGCCGTAAGCGAAATCTGCTGCCAAAATTGGGCTATTTAAAAGGTTAGACCATTAATGAAGAAAACTAAGAAGAACTTTTGAAAAAACTCAAACTCTTTCATGCTCTCTGAAGAATCTCAGAGACTTTTAAAGGCTTTCTGAAGAAGCACAGGGACTCTTTTTTTTTTTTTTTTTTTTAAATCAAAAAAGCTTACAGCACCTGGTATTCCCAGGCGGTCTCCCATCCAAGTACTAACCAGGCCCGACCCTGCTTAGCTTCCGAGATCAGACGAGATCGGGCGTGACCAAGGTGGTATGGCCGTAAGCGAAAACTGCTGCCAAAATTGGGCTATTTAAAAGGTTAGACCATTAATGAAGAAAACTAAGAAGAACTTTTGAAAAAACTCAAACTCTTTCATGCTCTCTGAAGAATCTCAGAGACTTTTAAAGGCTTTCTGAAGAAGCACAGGGACTCTTTTTTTTTTTTTTTTAAATCAAAAAAGCTTACAGCACCTGGTATTCCCAGGCGGTCTCCCATCCAAGTACTAACCAGGCCCGACCCTGCTTAGCTTCCGAGATCAGACGAGATCGGGCGTGACCAAGGTGGTATGGCCGTAAGCGAAAACTGCTGCCAAAATTGGGCTATTTAAAAGGTTAGACCATTAATGAAGAAAACTAAGAAGAACTTTTGAAAAAACTCAAACTCTTTCATGCTCTCTGAAGAATCTCAGAGACTTTTAAAGGCTTTCTGAAGAAGCTCAGGGACTCTTTTTTTGTTTAAATCAAAAAAGCTTACAGCACCTGGTATTCCCAGGCGGTCTCCCATCCAAGTACTAACCAGGCCCGACCCTGCTTAGCTTCCGAGATCAGACGAGATCGGGCGTGGCCAAGGTGGTATGGCCGTAAGCGAAAACTGCTGCCAAAATTGGGCTATTTAAAAGGTTAGACCATTAATGAAGAAAACTAAGAAGAACTTTTGAAAAAACTCAAACTCTTTCATGCTCTCTGAAGAATCTCAGAGACTTTTAAAGGCTTTCTGAAGAAGCTCAGGGACTCTTTTTTTGTTTAAATCAAAAAAGCTTACAGCACCTGGTATTCCCAGGCGGTCTCCCATCCAAGTACTAACCAGGCCCGACCCTGCTTAGCTTCCGAGATCAGACGAGATCGGGCGTGGCCAAGGTGGTATGGCCGTAAGCGAAATCTGCTGCCAAAATTGGGCTATTTAAAAGGTTAGACCATTAATGAAGAAAACTAAGAAGAACTTTTGAAAAAACTCAAACTCTTTCATGCTCTCTGAAGAATCTCAGAGACTTTTAAAGGCTTTCTGAAGAAGCACAGGGACTCTTTTTTTTTTTTTAAATCAAAAAAGCTTACAGCACCTGGTATTCCCAGGCGGTCTCCCATCCAAGTACTAACCAGGCCCGACCCTGCTTAGCTTCCGAGATCAGACGAGATCGGGCGTGACCAAGGTGGTATGGCCGTAAGCGAAAACTGCTGCCAAAATTGGGCTATTTAAAAGGTTAGACCATTAATGAAGAAAACTAAGAAGAACTTTTGAAAAAACTCAAACTCTTTCATGCTCTCTGAAGAATCTCAGAGACTTTTAAAGGCTTTCTGAAGAAGCTCAGGGACTCTTTTTTTGTTTAAATCAAAAAAGCTTACAGCACCTGGTATTCCCAGGCGGTCTCCCATCCAAGTACTAACCAGGCCCGACCCTGCTTAGCTTCCGAGATCAGACGAGATCGGGCGTGACCAAGGTGGTATGGCCGTAAGCGAAAACTGCTGCCAAAATTGGGCTATTTAAAAGGTTAGACCATTAATGAAGAAAACTAAGAAGAACTTTTGAAAAAACTCAAACTCTTTCATGCTCTCTGAAGAATCTCAGAGACTTTTAAAGGCTTTCTGAAGAAGCTCAGGGACTCTTTTTTTGTTTAAATCAAAAAAGCTTACAGCACCTGGTATTCCCAGGCGGTCTCCCATCCAAGTACTAACCAGGCCCGACCCTGCTTAGCTTCCGAGATCAGACGAGATCGGGCGTGGCCAAGGTGGTATGGCCGTAAGCGAAAACTGCTGCCAAAATTGGGCTATTTAAAAGGTTAGACCATTAATGAAGAAAACTAAGAAGAACTTTTGAAAAAACTCAAACTCTTTCATGCTCTCTGAAGAATCTCAGAGACTTTTAAAGGCTTTCTGAAGAAGCACAGGGACTCTTTTTTTTTTTTTTTTTTTTAAATCAAAAAAGCTTACAGCACCTGGTATTCCCAGGCGGTCTCCCATCCAAGTACTAACCAGGCCCGACCCTGCTTAGCTTCCGAGATCAGACGAGATCGGGCGTGACCAAGGTGGTATGGCCGTAAGCGAAAACTGCTGCCAAAATTGGGCTATTTAAAAGGTTAGACCATTAATGAAGAAAACTAAGAAGAACTTTTGAAAAAACTCAAACTCTTTCATGCTCTCTGAAGAATCTCAGAGACTTTTAAAGGCTTTCTGAAGAAGCACAGGGACTCTTTTTTTTTTTTTTAAATCAAAAAAGCTTACAGCACCTGGTATTCCCAGGCGGTCTCCCATCCAAGTACTAACCAGGCCCGACCCTGCTTAGCTTCCGAGATCAGACGAGATCGGGCGTGACCAAGGTGGTATGGCCGTAAGCGAAAACTGCTGCCAAAATTGGGCTATTTAAAAGGTTAGACCATTAATGAAGAAAACTAAGAAGAACTTTTGAAAAAACTCAAACTCTTTCATGCTCTCTGAAGAATCTCAGAGACTTTTAAAGGCTTTCTGAAGAAGCTCAGGGACTCTTTTTTTGTTTAAATCAAAAAAGCTTACAGCACCTGGTATTCCCAGGCGGTCTCCCATCCAAGTACTAACCAGGCCCGACCCTGCTTAGCTTCCGAGATCAGACGAGATCGGGCGTGGCCAAGGTGGTATGGCCGTAAGCGAAAACTGCTGCCAAAATTGGGCTATTTAAAAGGTTAGACCATTAATGAAGAAAACTAAGAAGAACTTTTGAAAAAACTCAAACTCTTTCATGCTCTCTGAAGAATCTCAGAGACTTTTAAAGGCTTTCTGAAGAAGCTCAGGGACTCTTTTTTTGTTTAAATCAAAAAAGCTTACAGCACCTGGTATTCCCAGGCGGTCTCCCATCCAAGTACTAACCAGGCCCGACCCTGCTTAGCTTCCGAGATCAGACGAGATCGGGCGTGGCCAAGGTGGTATGGCCGTAAGCGAAATCTGCTGCCAAAATTGGGCTATTTAAAAGGTTAGACCATTAATGAAGAAAACTAAGAAGAACTTTTGAAAAAACTCAAACTCTTTCATGCTCTCTGAAGAATCTCAGAGACTTTTAAAGGCTTTCTGAAGAAGCACAGGGACTCTTTTTTTTTTTTTTTTTTTTAAATCAAAAAAGCTTACAGCACCTGGTATTCCCAGGCGGTCTCCCATCCAAGTACTAACCAGGCCCGACCCTGCTTAGCTTCCGAGATCAGACGAGATCGGGCGTGACCAAGGTGGTATGGCCGTAAGCGAAAACTGCTGCCAAAATTGGGCTATTTAAAAGGTTAGACCATTAATGAAGAAAACTAAGAAGAACTTTTGAAAAAACTCAAACTCTTTCATGCTCTCTGAAGAATCTCAGAGACTTTTAAAGGCTTTCTGAAGAAGCTCAGGGACTCTTTTTTTGTTTAAATCAAAAAAGCTTACAGCACCTGGTATTCCCAGGCGGTCTCCCATCCAAGTACTAACCAGGCCCGACCCTGCTTAGCTTCCGAGATCAGACGAGATCGGGCGTGGCCAAGGTGGTATGGCCGTAAGCGAAAACTGCTGCCAAAATTGGGCTATTTAAAAGGTTAGACCATTAATGAAGAAAACTAAGAAGAACTTTTGAAAAAACTCAAACTCTTTCATGCTCTCTGAAGAATCTCAGAGACTTTTAAAGGCTTTCTGAAGAAGCTCAGGGACTCTTTTTTTGTTTAAATCAAAAAAGCTTACAGCACCTGGTATTCCCAGGCGGTCTCCCATCCAAGTACTAACCAGGCCCGACCCTGCTTAGCTTCCGAGATCAGACGAGATCGGGCGTGGCCAAGGTGGTATGGCCGTAAGCGAAATCTGCTGCCAAAATTGGGCTATTTAAAAGGTTAGACCATTAATGAAGAAAACTAAGAAGAACTTTTGAAAAAACTCAAACTCTTTCATGCTCTCTGAAGAATCTCAGAGACTTTTAAAGGCTTTCTGAAGAAGCACAGGGACTCTTTTTTTTTTTTTTTTTTTTAAATCAAAAAAGCTTACAGCACCTGGTATTCCCAGGCGGTCTCCCATCCAAGTACTAACCAGGCCCGACCCTGCTTAGCTTCCGAGATCAGACGAGATCGGGCGTGACCAAGGTGGTATGGCCGTAAGCGAAAACTGCTGCCAAAATTGGGCTATTTAAAAGGTTAGACCATTAATGAAGAAAACTAAGAAGAACTTTTGAAAAAACTCAAACTCTTTCATGCTCTCTGAAGAATCTCAGAGACTTTTAAAGGCTTTCTGAAGAAGCACAGGGACTCTTTTTTTTTTTTTTTTAAATCAAAAAAGCTTACAGCACCTGGTATTCCCAGGCGGTCTCCCATCCAAGTACTAACCAGGCCCGACCCTGCTTAGCTTCCGAGATCAGACGAGATCGGGCGTGACCAAGGTGGTATGGCCGTAAGCGAAAACTGCTGCCAAAATTGGGCTATTTAAAAGGTTAGACCATTAATGAAGAAAACTAAGAAGAACTTTTGAAAAAACTCAAACTCTTTCATGCTCTCTGAAGAATCTCAGAGACTTTTAAAGGCTTTCTGAAGAAGCTCAGGGACTCTTTTTTTGTTTAAATCAAAAAAGCTTACAGCACCTGGTATTCCCAGGCGGTCTCCCATCCAAGTACTAACCAGGCCCGACCCTGCTTAGCTTCCGAGATCAGACGAGATCGGGCGTGGCCAAGGTGGTATGGCCGTAAGCGAAAACTGCTGCCAAAATTGGGCTATTTAAAAGGTTAGACCATTAATGAAGAAAACTAAGAAGAACTTTTGAAAAAACTCAAACTCTTTCATGCTCTCTGAAGAATCTCAGAGACTTTTAAAGGCTTTCTGAAGAAGCTCAGGGACTCTTTTTTTGTTTAAATCAAAAAAGCTTACAGCACCTGGTATTCCCAGGCGGTCTCCCATCCAAGTACTAACCAGGCCCGACCCTGCTTAGCTTCCGAGATCAGACGAGATCGGGCGTGGCCAAGGTGGTATGGCCGTAAGCGAAATCTGCTGCCAAAATTGGGCTATTTAAAAGGTTAGACCATTAATGAAGAAAACTAAGAAGAACTTTTGAAAAAACTCAAACTCTTTCATGCTCTCTGAAGAATCTCAGAGACTTTTAAAGGCTTTCTGAAGAAGCACAGGGACTCTTTTTTTTTTTTTTTTTTTTAAATCAAAAAAGCTTACAGCACCTGGTATTCCCAGGCGGTCTCCCATCCAAGTACTAACCAGGCCCGACCCTGCTTAGCTTCCGAGATCAGACGAGATCGGGCGTGACCAAGGTGGTATGGCCGTAAGCGAAAACTGCTGCCAAAATTGGGCTATTTAAAAGGTTAGACCATTAATGAAGAAAACTAAGAAGAACTTTTGAAAAAACTCAAACTCTTTCATGCTCTCTGAAGAATCTCAGAGACTTTTAAAGGCTTTCTGAAGAAGCTCAGGGACTCTTTTTTTGTTTAAATCAAAAAAGCTTACAGCACCTGGTATTCCCAGGCGGTCTCCCATCCAAGTACTAACCAGGCCCGACCCTGCTTAGCTTCCGAGATCAGACGAGATCGGGCGTGGCCAAGGTGGTATGGCCGTAAGCGAAAACTGCTGCCAAAATTGGGCTATTTAAAAGGTTAGACCATTAATGAAGAAAACTAAGAAGAACTTTTGAAAAAACTCAAACTCTTTCATGCTCTCTGAAGAATCTCAGAGACTTTTAAAGGCTTTCTGAAGAAGCTCAGGGACTCTTTTTTTGTTTAAATCAAAAAAGCTTACAGCACCTGGTATTCCCAGGCGGTCTCCCATCCAAGTACTAACCAGGCCCGACCCTGCTTAGCTTCCGAGATCAGACGAGATCGGGCGTGGCCAAGGTGGTATGGCCGTAAGCGAAATCTGCTGCCAAAATTGGGCTATTTAAAAGGTTAGACCATTAATGAAGAAAACTAAGAAGAACTTTTGAAAAAACTCAAACTCTTTCATGCTCTCTGAAGAATCTCAGAGACTTTTAAAGGCTTTCTGAAGAAGCACAGGGACTCTTTTTTTTTTTTTTTTTTTTAAATCAAAAAAGCTTACAGCACCTGGTATTCCCAGGCGGTCTCCCATCCAAGTACTAACCAGGCCCGACCCTGCTTAGCTTCCGAGATCAGACGAGATCGGGCGTGACCAAGGTGGTATGGCCGTAAGCGAAAACTGCTGCCAAAATTGGGCTATTTAAAAGGTTAGACCATTAATGAAGAAAACTAAGAAGAACTTTTGAAAAAACTCAAACTCTTTCATGCTCTCTGAAGAATCTCAGAGACTTTTAAAGGCTTTCTGAAGAAGCTCAGGGACTCTTTTTTTGTTTAAATCAAAAAAGCTTACAGCACCTGGTATTCCCAGGCGGTCTCCCA
>NW_027509204.1:80000-95000 GCF_051911475.1 Siphateles boraxobius
TGTCTTATTGACCTTGAAATAGCAAACGGTTCTGTTAAAAATCCATTGCATTTCACTTTTGTTATTGTATCCCTATATAAAATTCTTATCCATTTAATAAAATGTTCCCCAAACCCAAATTTCTCTAAAACTGAAAATAAAAAAACATGTTCTACTCTGTCAAAGGCTTTTTCGAAGTCTAAGCTAATGACATAACCATCCTTTTTTTCTCCATTCATGTAACTTATTATATCTCTTATACTGCTTGTTGTTTCTGCTATGTCTCGTCCCTTTACTCCATATGCCTGATTTGTTTCTATTATGCTAGGTAGTACATTCTTTAATCTATTTGCTAAAACCTTTGCTAAAATCTTAAAATCCGTGTTTAACATGGTTATAGGTCTAAAATTTTTTAAAAGTGCTTTATCTCCCTTTCTTTTGTATATTAGCTTCATCAGCCCTAAACTCATCTTCTGATTTAGACCTTCCTTCTTAAAAATCTCCTCATATACATCCATTAAAATCAGACTAATTTCCTCCTTAAAAACCTTATAAAACTCATTTCCTATCCCATCTATACCTGGGCTTTTCTTTGTTTTCAAAAGATCTATTGCCTGTATTATTTCTTCCTGTCCTATTCCTTTATCACATTCTGCTTTGTCCTTAATTTCTACTCTCGTTGATATTTGCTGTAACAGTATATTTTTCTTCTCTTCATCTAACCCCTTCGTTTTAAAAAGTTCTTCATAATAATTTTTTACTTCCTTCAAAATTCCTTTCGTTTCTTGTACTAGTTCTCCATCTTTGCCCTTTATTTCTTTTATCATTTCTGCTCTTCCTTTACTTTTTTCTAAGTTAAAGAAAAATCTTGTACATTTCTCCCCTTCAACCATGTATTTTGCTTTACTTCTCAAACTTGCTCCTTTACATTTACTCTCCTCTATTTTCTTTAGATTTTCTTCCATAACTATTACGTTTTGTATATTTACTTCTCTCTTGTTTAACTCTTCTTTTAATGTTTTCCTTATATCTTTTTCTTTAGCTTTTTTAACTCTCTGAACCAATTTGCTGTATTTTATTGAGTATTTCTTTATTTCGTATTTTACATTTTCCCACCATATTCTTTTATCTTCTAGGTACATCCCATCATTTCTTTCTTCTTCTATTAATTTTTCGATCCCTAATTTATAACTTTCACTCTTTAAAATCTCTGTATTTAAAATCCAAACTCCAGGCCCTTTATCCTCTTTTTTAAAATCCATCTTCATTAAAATCATCTTATGATCACTTAAAGAGTTTTCTTTATACAAAATATCCTCAATAAAATATTCTAAACTTCTTGTGCTTAAAACATGATCAATTCTTGTTTGACATAAGAAATTGCTAACTAGTTGTTTTCTAGAAAATTCTCTTTTTCTTTCATGTCTCTCTCTCCACACATCAATTAAGTTTTTTTCTTCCATCAGCATTTTAAGTTCTTTTCTCCCCATATCTGTTTTAAAAACCATTCCATCTGCCATATCTCTTTTATTGAAAACTGTATTAAAATCTCCCACCATCATTACGGTCTCCCAACTTTCCATTAAGTCTCTTAAAGCACTAAAATAGTTCTTCTTTTCTTTTTCTTCATTAGGTGCATGAACATTAATCAAAATAAATTCTCTATCTTCATATCTTATTTCAACGGCAATACATTTTCCTTTTCCATCATCATATATTTCTTTAACCTCAATATCCTTTTCTTTTCTTACTAAAATAGCAACTCCTCTCCCCATTCTTCCATCCCCATTATTAAAATATATTTCACCACCCCACCTCTTTTTTAAATCTTCCATAATTTCATCTTTCCAATTAGTTTCCTGTAATACAATAACATCTTCTTTACATAACTCTTTTACTCTTTCAAATTTTTCCCTATTTAGTAGACCTCTTGCATTTAAAATCACCATATTCAAAACCATAAATAAAATTACTAAGAGTTTAAAAGACATCATTTTACATATTTTCTTCTTCTGCTTCTTCTTCTTCTTCGATACATTTTAAAACCTCAAACCTGTTCATACATTTGATTGTTTCTTTTCTTATAAATCTTTTGGCATTTTCTAGATTAGGTGTTACCTTTTGCATTCTTCTTCTTGCCACTCCACCTAATTCCTTGTCCTTTCTTTTGCCCTCTTGTCCGTTTTCTTTTTCTTTTTCTCTTTCTTTTTTCAACCTTTTACTCCTTTCATATCCCCTTCTGTTCCACTGTTCCGTTGTCTTTATTGATGTGTCCATTTGTGTCCGTCTCTCGTGTTCCATCTCCTCCTCCTCTTCTTCTTCCTCCTCCTCCTCCTCCTCACCTCCAATCTCCTGTTCACTGACCCCTTCAGTTTCTTCCTCGATCTCTTCTCCTTCCACTTCTTCATTCTGCTGTTCTTCTGACTCACTTGATTCAATCTCATTAGTTTCATTCTGCATCTGCCTCGCCTCCTCTTGTTCCTGTTGTGTCTCCTCTTCTCCTCCTTCCATCCAGCATTCACACTTATTTAAAACTTTAAAACATTCCGGGCACTTGACAGCTTTGCAATCCCTCGCGAAATGGCCCTGTTCTTCGCATTTGAAACACGTAAAGTTTGGACAGTCTTTGATGATGTGCTCCGGACTCAAACACAGCCGACAGGTTTTAACCTGCCTGCTGTGAATAATCCTGAAGTACTGCGTTCCGTCCGCTGTCTCAAACCGTGCACTATAAGGTAGCGAGGCCACTTCTTTAGGAAATTTTACTTTTACGAAGCGTGTTCCATCTTCGATTTCTGTGCCCGGGTAGACTCTCCTTCTGATTTGCGAGATGGGGATTACTCCCCATCCTTCCAGCTTTTCCACAATAATGGTGTCATCTAGGTAGGCCGGCAGATGCATTATTGAAACCACAAAAACTCTGTCTTTTAGTTTCTTGACTTCACAAATCTTTCCTTTAATTTCCAATCCATTTAATAGTTCATCACATGTTTCTTCTGTAGCTAAAGTCACTTCATATTCTTTATTCTTTTTGGGGCGTACTGCCAATATTTGATCAAGTCCCACCTGCTCCGTTAAAACTTTAATAATATCCTCTGCTTTTCCATCCGGCACCTCTGCTAAATCCACCGTTATAGTTGCTTCCTTTGTATAAATCCTCATCCTTTCTGTTCTGTCTTTGTCTTTTCTTTCTCGTAATCCTTTGTCCATGCTAGGGTCTCCAATCCGTCTTGATCCTCCTGCCATATCCATGTCTTTATCGTGTAATCCATCCATTTTGTAAATAAATAAATAAAAAACCAAACAAACTCCCCAGACAGCCTAGGCTGCTGGGAAGTGTAGAAATGAAAAAAAAAGGACTCGAATAACAAACAAAAACTGTATTTAACAAAACAAAATAACAAGAGCAAAATGGTGAGCCTCCCTCACCCACTGCAGCCAATTCACTTCCTGGATCGTACCAATATCGGGCGTGACCAAGGTGGTATGGCCGTAAGCGAAAACTGCTGCCAAAATTGGGCTATTTAAAAGGTTAGACCATTAATGAAGAAAACTAAGAAGAACTTTTGAAAAAACTCAAACTCTTTCATGCTCTCTGAAGAATCTCAGAGACTTTTAAAGGCTTTCTGAAGAAGCACAGGGACTCTTTTTTTTTTTTTTTTTTTTTTTTTAAATCAAAAAAGCTTACAGCACCTGGTATTCCCAGGCGGTCTCCCATCCAAGTACTAACCAGGCCCGACCCTGCTTAGCTTCCGAGATCAGACGAGATCGGGCGTGACCAAGGTGGTATGGCCGTAAGCGAAAACTGCTGCCAAAATTGGGCTATTTAAAAGGTTAGACCATTAATGAAGAAAACTAAGAAGAACTTTTGAAAAAACTCAAACTCTTTCATGCTCCTTGAAGAATCTCAGAGACTTTTAAAGGCTTTCTGAAGAAGCTCAGGGACTCTTTTTTTGTTTAAATCAAAAAAGCTTACAGCACCTGGTATTCCCAGGCGGTCTCCCATCCAAGTACTAACCAGGCCCGACGCTGCTTAGCTTCCGAGATCAGACGAGATCGGGCGTGACCAAGGTGGTATGGCCGTAAGCGAAAACTGCTGCCAAAATTGGGCTATTTAAAAGGTTTGACCATTAATGAAGAAAACTAAGAAGAACTTTTGAAAAAACTCAAACTCTTTCATGCTCTCTGAAGAATCTCAGAGACTTTTAAAGGCTTTCTGAAGAAGCACAGGGACTCTTTTTTTTTTTTTTTTTTTTTTTTTTTTTTAAATCAAAAAAGCTTACAGCACCTGGTATTCCCAGGCGGTCTCCCATCCAAGTACTAACCAGGCCCGACCCTGCTTAGCTTCCGAGATCCGACGAGATCGGGCGTGACCAAGGTGGTATGGCCGTAAGCGAAAACTGCTGCCAAAATTGGGCTATTTAAAAGGTTAGACCATTAATGAAGAAAACTAAGAAGAACTTTTGAAAAAACTCAAACTCTTTCATGCTCTCTGAAGAATCTCAGAGACTTTTAAAGGCTTTCTGAAGAAGCACAGGGACTCTTTTTTTTTTTTTTTTTTTTATTAAATCAAAAAAGCTTACAGCACCTGGTATTCCCAGGCGGTCTCCCATCCAAGTTCTAACCAGGCCCGACCCTGCTTAGCTTCCGAGATCAGACGAGATCGGGCGTGACCTTTTTTTTTTTAATCTTTTTTATTTTTCTTACAATTCACATATTTTCAATTACATTATTTCATCAGATTTACATACACACATTTCATTTCTTTTATATATCCCATGAACAAAAAAAAATGGAAAGGAAAAAATAAAAAATCACACTATTATGTTGCTATTTACACAGTTTGCAACAACAAATCTCAACCAAATACTTTTCATTTTTACCAGTTGAAACATATGTCTTCCCCTGGCTCTTGATATATTAGCTTGCTTGTATTTACAAAAAACTCTTTCACCTCTTTCTCACCATATTTACAAAGCAACTCAACATCTCTTTTTGTTATTGATTTAAATAAATCTTTAATTTTAACCTTCCTCCCCTCAAAATGTGCGTAGTTTCTTCTCAGAACTACTGCCAGTCTGGCATGACTTAAAACAAAATTGGTCCATCAAGTTTAATCCTCCTTCCCATCTCTTTCCCACCAATGTTTTCTGTGCTATTTTCACCCCTTTTCCCTCCCATATAAAATCACACACAATTTTATTCAACTCATTCATCACCCACCCTGGCATTTCAATTACACTCATTACATATACACATACTGATAACAACAGACCATTTACTGCAATTACTTTCCCATTTAATTTTAATTTCCTCCCTTTCCATGCTGCCCATACTGTTCTTATTTTGTTAATCACCCCGGTCCAAGTTACATCTCTTGCCTCTTTGCTTTCTACCCCTAAATATACTCCTAATACTTTCATATATTTTTCCTCTACTTTTACCCCTACCTCTACTCTCCCAACCTCTCCTATGTACATTAACTCTGATTTCTCCCTATTTATTTTTGCCCCTGATGCCTTCCCATACTTCTCTACTATCTCTAGAACTCTTTTTAAACTATTTCCTTCCCTCACTGTGATTGTGGTGTCATCCGCATATTGATTTATAATACATTTTCCTCCATACGGCAAATCAATACCAACTATCCTTTCATCTCTCTTAATTAATGTGGCTAGAGGCTCTACTGAGATGGCATACAGTAATGCAGACAGGGGATATCCCTGTCTCACGGACCTCCCCACCTCAAACTTATCTGTTAACACTCCATTTATCTTTACACAGCTCTTTGCCCTCTCATATAGTTTCCTCACCCATCCCACCATTTTTACCCCAAATCCAAACTTTTCTAATACTCTGAATAGGTATTCATGTTCTACCCTATCAAATGCTTTGTTCCAATCTATCCCTATTACTATTCCTCCTTTCCTATCTCGTTTCAAATACTCTATCACATCTCTTACTGTCGCTATCGTGTCCGCTATATCCCTGCCTGGTATGCTATAGCTCTGTGTTGGTTGCACTATATCTCCAATCACTCTTTTCACTCTGTTAGCCAAAACCTTAGTTAATATCTTGTAGTCAACATTTAGCAAACTGATTGGTCTGTAATTCCCTATATCTAACCTATTCCCTTTCTTATAAACTAAGGCTATCACTCCCTCTACCATCCTATTTTGCACTATCCCTGTTCTTTCTATCCCTCTGAATACTTCTACTAATATTGGTGCTACCTCTTCCTTATATACTTTATACCACTCTATACCTATCCCATCACTTCCCGGACTTTTTCCGCTCCTTAACCCCCCTATTGCCTCTAACACTTCTGCCTCTTCTATTCCCCTATCACACCAGTCTCCATCTTCCTTACTTAGAACATTCTCTACGCTTTCTAGCACGTCATCTACACTTTTCTCATCTACTCCACCTCTTTTATATAACTCTTCATAAAATCCCTGCACTCTCTCCAAAATCTCTACATAATCTTTTGTTGCCTTACCCTCTTTTGTATTTATTTCGTTAATGTATGTTTTACTTTGTCTCCTTTTCTCAAGACCCAAAAAATACCCTGTACATTTTTCACCTTCTAATGCATATTTTGCTTTGCTCCTTAAAATCGCTCCTCTACATTTCTCTCTCTCATATTTCTCTAGTGCCGTTTTAATCTCTATATATTTTTCCATACTATATCCTTCTTCATCTTCTGCTTTATCTAACTCTTCTCTTAATTTTTCTTTCAACACCCTTTCTTCCTTTATCTTTTTCCTCCTTCTTTTCATGCTATATTTTATGCTTATCGATTTGATTTGGTCCTTCATTAGCTCCCATCTCTCTCCTATTCTATCATCTGCTTCGCCATTCCTTTTATACTCATCTATCTTCTCGTTTTCCCTATTTAATAAATCCTTCATCTGCATTTCATATTCTCCCTCCTCTATATATCCCGCATTCAATATCCACATCCCTCCTCCTACCTCATCATTCCCTATCTTGATTTTGAACCTGACACCATCGTGATCACTTAAACTATTTTCTTGATGCCTTATCCCGTCTATATACCTAATTATTTCTTCCTTTGCTAACACTAAATCTATTCTACTCTGTTTCAATATCCCTTCCCTTAACTGTTTCCTAGTGAATTCTCTTTTTTCTGGATTTTCATATCTCCACACATCTATTAATCCCTTGTCCCTTATTACCTCCATCAACATTCCCCTCGACTTCTCCCATCTAAATTTTACTCCCTTACCAACATCTAATCTACTGCATTTTATATTGAAGTCTCCCACTATAATACATTTTCCAACAACTAACCCTTTTAACTCTTCTATAATTTCCCTCCTGTCTAATTCTATATTTGGAACATATATATTTATTAATCTAAAGTCTATATCTCTATACCTAAATTCGACAATCAAAATCCTTCCCCTCTTATCTTTGTATACTTCTTTTATATTTTCTAGCCTATCCTTTTTAATTAATATTGCCACACCTCTTGCATTCCTAGCTCCGTTATTGTAATATATGTCCCCCCTCCACTCTTCTCTCATCTCCCTTACCTTATCCTCTTCCCAATTTGTTTCTTGTATACAAATAATATCGCTCCTAAATGTAAATAGTAATTCTTTCATCTTCATTTTATCTCTTAACCCGTTTACATTTATTGATGTTACAGTGACCATGAGAGCAAACCAGAAAACATATATAATGAGATAAAACATTTAAACAAATATCACATACCCGATCGTGGTTCTTTTGTCTGTTCAGTCTGTTCTCCATCCGTCTCAGACTTTCTCTTTGCACTCAGTCTTTTGATCTTTGCTTTCAGTCCTTCTTTTTCTTCATCTCTCTTTTTTCCGGCCTTACTTTCTCTGAATTGTGGTACTGTCCCTTTCTTTTCCTCTTCTTCGCTTCTTTCCCCTTCAATGTTTTCTCTTTTCCTCTCTTCCACCTCCTCCTCCTCCTCCTCCTCCTCGCCTTCGCTCTCTCCCGATTGTTCCATCCCTTCCTCTCGATCATCCTCTTCACTGGAACTTTCAGCTCTATCTCGCCATTCCATTTTGTTTCTTTCTTCACATCCCACAGCTCCGTCCGTCCCTTGCATTTCCACATCATCAGTTGTCTTCTTACCTTGTTCCTCTGTCAGAATATTGTTTCTTCTTTCATTTTCTTCTTGTCCATCCATCCGCTCTCTCTCTATTCTCATCTGTTCTTCACAATCTCTGGCATAGTGTCCACTCTTGCCACATTTAAAGCACTTAAATTCAGGGCACTCTCTGAATATGTGCCCTGGCTTGATACAAAGTCTGCAAACGCGCACTTGCCTATCATGAATGACTCGAAAATATTCTGTGCCCCTCAGAGTCTCAAATTTTGTAGAGTATGGAAGCGAACATACCTGCTCTGTAAAGCGAACTTCTAGGAACCTTGTTCCATCCACAGTATCCGTTCCAGGCCATACCCGACGTTTAATTGATGAAAGTGGTTTTACTCCCCACTCTTCCAGTTTGGAGAGTATCTTCTCATCCTCCAAATACACCGGCAAGTTGATGAAGGAAACCACCATATCATTATTGATGATATCCCTGGCATGCACCATTACTCCTTGTATCCTCACTCCATCCATTAGTTTCTCTTTCCCTTCATTGTTCTTCATTGTGAGTTCATAGATCTTTTCACCTCTCACTCTGCAACCGATCACCTCTCCACACTCCTTCTTTACTCCCTTCAATAGATCCATCATAGAGATTTTCTCCGTTCCTTCAACCTCCACCTCCACAGTTAGCTCCTTGCTGTATTTCTCTCTCAAATCCCTGTGCATTTCTCTGTTGTTTTCATCTCTTTCTTTCCGCGCTTCTGTTGTAGCTTTACTTGCCTCTTGCTGTTTTTGGATCTCTTTGTCTTCTCCTTTCATTTTCTCTCTCTCTTCTATCTTCCTGCTGGTACTTTTACTCATCATTGTTTTCTCTTTTTCTTTGTTTGCAGCCATAAGGTTCTTCTCCAGCATGGGACAATCAAAACCAAAAGGTCCCCCAAACAGCTTAAGCTGTTGGGGGCAGTTATCAGGATTAAACCTGACTTTCCAAAACAATTTTTTAACTACAAAACTAAAAATCCAATAAATAAAATAACCAGAAAATAATTATTTTTAAACAAACACTGCTTAGCTTTTTCTTTGCCGCCTCACACTCTGGACTGTACCACTATGCGTGACCAAGGTGGTATGGCCGTAAGCGAAAACTGCTGCCAAAATTGGGCTATTTAAAAGGTTAGACCATTAATGAAGAAAACTAAGAAGAACTTTTGAAAAAACTCAAACTCTTTCATGCTCTCTGAAGAATCTCAGAGACTTTTAAAGGCTTTCTGAAGAAGCTCAGGGACTCTTTTTTTGTTTAAATCAAAAATGCTTACAGCACCTGGTATTCCCAGGCGGTCTCCCATCCAAGTACTAACCAGGCCCGACCCTGCTTAGCTTCCGAGATCAGACGAGATCGGGCGTGACCAAGGTGGTATGGCCGTAAGCGAAAACTGCTGCCAAAATTGGGCTATTTAAAAGGTTAGACCATTAATGAAGAAAACTAAGAAGAACTTTTTAAAAATCTCAAACTCTTTCATGCTCTCTGAAGAATCTCAGAGACTTTTAAAGGCTTTCTGAAGAAGCTCAGGGACTCTTTTTTTGTTTAAATCAAAAAAGCTTACAGCACCTGGTATTCCCAGGCGGTCTCCCATCCAAGTCCTACCAGGCCCGACCCTGCTTAGCTTCCGAGATCAGACGAGATCGGGCATGACCAAGGTGGTATGGCCGTAAGCGAAAACTGCTGCCAAAATTGGGCTATTTAAAAGGTTAGACCATTAATGAAGAAAACTAAGAAGAACTTTTGAAAAAACTCAAACTCTTTCATGCTCTCTGAAGAATCTCAGAGACTTTTAAAGGCTTTCTGAAGAAGCACAGGGACTCTTTTTTTTTTTTTTTTTTTTTTAAATCAAAAAAGCTTACAGCACCTGGTATTCCCAGGCGGTCTCCCATCCAAGTACTAACCAGGCCCGACCCTGCTTAGCTTCCGAGATCAGACGAGATCGGGCGTGACTTTTTTTTTTTTTTTTTTTTTTTTTTTTTATTAAGAAATTTCAATCAATAAAATACAATAAAAATAAATACAATAAAAAATACATATTTTCTTCTACATACATCTCTACATCACATATATTTCATTTACATACATTATTTAAAAAACTCCATCACTTCCCGGCAGCTTCCACATTTGGTCTTTAAGGACACAACAAACTTTTGGGGTAAAAATATCATAAAAAGCATCCAACATATTTTCACATTTAAAATAAACATACAATCTTTCAATATACAATTCAGTTTTCCTTTTAAACATAGTCCAAACATCCAACACAATTTTTTCCTTTTTAGCCACAGTTCTTCTCTCCCATATTGCACTTTTCATCAACATTACACACAGATTTATAAAACTTTTGTTTTGACACTTCTTTTCCCAACCAAACATCACAACTCTGTTCCATTCCATTACACTTTCATCCCACTCCTCAGTCAACTCTTTAATTAAGCATTTACATTTCCTTAAAAATTCCTCCAGTTCTTTACAGTATAAAAATATATGTAAAATCCACTCTTCCTTTTCCTGGCACACTTTACACAGAGCGTTTTGCTCAATTCCTATTTTATTTAAAATTGCCTCAGTAAAAATCACTTTATGTCTTATAAAATATTCTAAACATCCCAATTTTGTTTCCACACACTTCCCCCTCATGTTTCTCCATATACACTCTTTTTTTAAATCTTTGAATTTCTGCACCCAGTATTCATTTGCAATTGGCTCTTTAAAAACATCATCTCTAAAAGAACAATAAATCATTTTCACAGTACATTCCTTAAAATCATTCACTTTCCCCCCCAATTTCACATAAATACATTTCTCTTTTGGCTCTCCTTCCATACATTCTATTCTTTTAATCCACTCTTTGGGTATTGCACTTTTAATGATTTCATACTTATTTAAAATTTCTTGTTCACTGTAATCCTCTTTTGCCTCCTCCATTGCATCCACAATAAATTGTGTTGGTAAAAACCCTTCTTTGAATTCATATAAAACGTCTCTCACTCTTGTTATCCCCACTTCCATCCATTTCTTTAAAAACATTTCTTTGTCTTGTTTTAAAATGTTTTTGTTTAAGAACAGAGGTTGATTTAAAATGTTTTCTCTCCCATGTGGATCATACTCGACTTTGGCTAAAAATTTTCCCCAGGCACTCAAAATTTCTCTATAAAACTCTGGTAGTCTTTCCATCATCCAAATTTTCGTTTTCATCCATAAAATTCCATCCCCCATATTAAAATTCCCACATTTGTTTAAAAAATATTTCATGGTCTTTTTCCACTCTGCTTTCCCCTCATCTTGTATGTATTTCTTCACTATTTTAACTCTCAAACTATTTTTTCTCTATTCCACATCTATTAATCCTAAACCCCCCTTGTCTACTGCCCCTAAAAGTGTGTTAAAAGCTATTCTTGCTGGTTTCCCCTCCCATAAAAAGTCAAGAAAACATTTCTTCAGCCTCTTTTCTGTCCACAATGGCATCTCCGACACATATAAAACATACCATAGCTTAGAAACCATTAAAACATTCAATATTAAAACCTTCCCTTTCAAGTTTAATGTTCTCAATTTCCAAAAATTTAACCTTCTCTCTATTTCTGTTACTAGTTGCTCCCACATTTCATCTCTTACTTTCCTCTCATTTTTCCCCATTAAAATTCCTAAAATCTTTATTTCTTCCACTTCCTTGAAATTAAAACAATCCCTTAAAATCATAGCTTTACCAAATCTCATATACACCGTCTTATCTTCATTTACTTTACTCCCAGATCCTTTACAATATTCTTCTAAAACCTTCATAACTTCTTTAACGCTCTCCTTTCCTTTTACTATTATCGTTGTGTCATCGGCATATTGAAAAACCTTCCCTTCAGACTTGTTTTCCTCAATTTCAATTCCAGTTATTTCTTCTTTTTGTTTTATAGCCAATCCCAACGGTTCCGATACAAGTGAATATAATAACGCTGAAAGTGGACACCCCTGTCTTATTGATCTTGTGATTTTAAAACATTCTGTTAAAAACCCATTACATTTTATTCTTGTTAAAGCACCCTTATATAAAATCTCAATCCATTTAATAAAATCTCCCCCAAAACCAAATTTCTTTAAAACATCAAATAAATACCCGTGTTCAACCCTATCAAAAGCTTTTTCAAAATCTAAACTAATTACGTATCCTTCTTCTTTCTCTTCTTTCAAGTACCATATTGTGTCTCTTATGCTCATTGTCGTGTCCGCTATATCTCTTCCTTTTACTCCGTACGCTTGATTTGTTTTGATTATACTTGGCATTACTTCCTTTAACCTGTTTGCTAAAACTTTCGCTAAAATCTTAAGATCTGTGTTTAGCATTGTGATTGGCCTGTAGTTTTTTAAATCTACTTTTTCTCCTTTCCTTTTATATATCAGTTTTGTTATGCCCATCCCCATTCTTTCATTAACTTCTTCTTTTCCAAAAATTTCTCTAAAAACTTCCTTTAAAATCTTTGTTAAAATCTCTTTAAAACATATATAAAATTCACTTCCTAAACCATCTATTCCTGGACTTTTCTTTTTATTCAGCTGCTGTATTGCTCTTTCTATCTCCTCTTCTCTGACTTCTTGATCACATTCTTTTTTATCTTCCTCGCTAATTTTTGCTTTTATCTGATTCAACAATTCCATCTTTTCGTTTTCTTTTACACCCCTTGTACTAAAAAGCTCTTCATAAAAATTCCTTATTTCTTCTAAAATTTTTTCATTCCCTTCTACAATTTCCCCATTTTTTCCTCTTATCTCTTTAATCGTTTCAGCTTTCCCTTTATTTTTTTCCAAATCAAAAAAAAACTTGGTGCATTTTTCTCCCTCCACTGTATATTTAGCTTTGCTTCTTAACCTCGCCCCCTCATATTCTTTTTCCTCTATTTCTTTCAGTTTTCCCTCCATTTCCTTTATCTTTTGTATATCTTTATTTTCTTTATTCAATTCCACTTCCAAACTTTCCTTTATTTCTTTTTCTTTGTATCTTTTGCATTTGTGTATTATACTACAATACTTAATCGAGAATTTTTTAATTAAAAACTTTACGTTCTCCCACCATATTCTCTTATCTTCTTCATACATTTCATTTTCCTTTTCTTTTTCTATAATTTCTTTAACCTTTAAAACATAGTCTTCATTTTCTAACATTTTAGTATTTAAAACCCATATCCCTGGCCCTCTTTGCACTTTATTCCAGTCCAATTTAAAAAATAAAAACTTGTGATCGCTCAAACTTGTGTCTTCATACTTAATATTTTCGATAAAATTCTCCACATTCCTCGTACATAAAATAAAGTCAATTCTTGTTTTGCACACAAAGCTCCCTACTATTTGTATCCTTGAAAATTCTTTTTTCCTTTCATTTCTTTCTCTCCACACATCTATCATATTATTTTCTGCCATTAATGCTTTTAATTCTTTTCTCCCTGTATCAGTTTTAAAAACCATTCCTTCTGCCATGTCATGTTTATTAAAAACCGTGTTAAAATCCCCCATCATTATTATTTCCTTATACTTCTTTACAATACTTCTTAAAACATTAAAAAACTCTTTCTTTTCTTTCTCTTCCGTTGGTGCATGTACATTTACTAAAATCAATTCTCTTCCTTCATGTATTGTCTCAACCACCATACATTTTCCCATCGTATCTTTGTATAGAATTTTACTTGCTTTAAAAACATCATCCTTCATTAAAAAAGCCACTCCTCTTCCAAACCTCCCATCTCCATTATTGTATAAAATCCCTCCTTCCCATCTCTTTTTAAAATCATTCATCACATTTTCTCTCCAGTTTGTTTCTTGTAGCACAATAATGTCTTCTGTTTTACATTTTTCTTTTACATTTTCAAATTTCCTTAAGTTCAAAAGTCCTCTCGCATTAAAAGTCACACAACTTAGTACCATTAAAAATAAAAAGAATAAATATCTAAAAACCATTATTCTTAGTCTTTCTCCTCCAGTTCCTTTAACACCTCAAACCTGTTTAAACACTCCATTAGTCCTTTTTTCAACACTTTTTTCCTTGCAGTTTCTATATTTGGCTTTACCTTTAGCAATCTTCTTCGTCCTTGTCCCCTCTCCACTTTTTTCTTCTCGTCCTCCTCCATCCTTATTTCTCCTTCGCTGTCTGTTTCTTTGTCTTGTTCTTTTCCTTTTTGTCCATGATTTGAAGATATGTCCATTGGTGTCAACAGCGTGTCCTCTTCACTTATCTGTTCATCATCCTTTTCATTTCCTCCTTCTCCTTCTTGTCTGTTGTTTGTTCCTTCCTCTGCTTCCTTTGGTTGTGATTCGTCCTCTTCTTGTCTTTCCTCGTTGTTTCCTTCATGCACCTGTCTGTCTACCTGTACTTCCCTTCCTCCTACCTCTCCCTCCATCCAGCATTCACATTTATTTAAAATTTCTTGGCAATCCGGGCACCTGACGGCGTTGCAATCTCGTGCAAAATGGCCCCTTTCCTCACACTTATAGCACTTGAAATCTGGGCAATCTTTCAGTAGATGTCCTGGGCTCATGCACAGCCGACAGGTCTTTACCTGGTGGCTGTGCATCACCCTAAAGTACTGTGGCCCTTCCGCTGTTTCCAGCTTTGTGCTATAAGGGAGTGATGCCACTTCTTTGGGGAACCTCACCTTCACAAACCTGGTGCCGTCTTCTACGTCAGTGCCCGGATAGCACCTTCTTTTGATTTTAGATATGGGGGAAACCCCCCATCCTTCCAATTTGTCCAAAATTTCATTATCCTCCAGGTAGACAGGCAGGTGCATGAATGAAACAACGTAATCTTTATTTTGCAGCTTCTTTACTTCACAGTCCACTCCCTTTATTGTCAATCCATCGATTAAAACGTCGCACATTTCTTCCTGTTCTAGTGTCA
>NW_027509204.1:100000-102500 GCF_051911475.1 Siphateles boraxobius
AAATTTCTCTATAAAACTCTGGTAGTCTTTCCATCATCCAAATTTTCGTTTTCATCCATAAAATTCCATCCCCCATATTAAAATTCCCACATTTGTTTAAAAAATATTTCATGGTCTTTTTCCACTCTGCATTCCCCTCATCTTGTATGTATTTCTTCACTATTTTAACTCTCAAACTATTTTTTCTCTATTCCACATCTATTAATCCTAAACCCCCCTTGTCTACTGCCCCTAAAAGTGTGTTAAAAGCTATTCTTGCTGGTTTCCCCTCCCATAAAAAGTCAAGAAAACATTTCTTCAGCCTCTTTTCTGTCCACAATGGCATCTCCGACACATATAAAACATACCATAGCTTAGAAACCATTAAAACATTCAATATTAAAACCTTCCCTTTCAAGTTTAATGTTCTCAATTTCCAAAAAATTAACCTTCTCTCTATTTCTGTTACTAGTTGCTCCCACATTTCATCTCTTACTTTCCTCTCATTTTTCCCCATTAAAATTCCTAAAATCTTTATTTCTTCCACTTCCTTGAAATTAAAACAATCCCTTAAAATCATAGCTTTACCAAATCTCATATACACCGTCTTATCTTCATTTACTTTACTCCCAGATCCTTTACAATATTCTTCTACAACCTTCATAACTTCTTTAACGCTCTCCTTTCCTTTTACTATTATCGTTGTGTCATCGGCATATTGAAAAACCTTCCCTTCAGACTTGTTTTCCTCAATTTCAATTCCAGTTATTTCTTCTTTTTGTTTTATAGCCAATCCCAACGGTTCCGATACAAGTGAATATAATAACGCTGAAAGTGGACACCCCTGTCTTATTGATCTTGTGATTTTAAAACATTCTGTTAAAAACCCATTACATTTTATTCTTGTTAAAGCACCCTTATATAAAATCTCAATCCATTTAATAAAATCTCCCCCAAAACCAAATTTCTTTAAAACATCAAATAAATACCCGTGTTCAACCCTATCAAAAGCTTTTTCAAAATCTAAACTAATTACGTATCCTTCTTCTTTCTCTTCTTTCAAGTACCATATTGTGTCTCTTATGCTCATTGTCGTGTCCGCTATATCTCTTCCTTTTACTCCGTACGCTTGATTTGTTTTGATTATACTTGGCATTACTTCCTTTAACCTGTTTGCTAAAACTTTCGCTAAAATCTTAAGATCTGTGTTTAGCATTGTGATTGGCCTGTAGTTTTTTAAATCTACTTTTTCTCCTTTCCTTTTATATATCAGTTTTGTTATGCCCATCCCCATTCTTTCATTAACTTCTTCTTTTCCAAAAATTTCTCTAAAAACTTCCTTTAAAATCTTTGTTAAAATCTCTTTAAAACATATATAAAATTCACTTCCTAAACCATCTATTCCTGGACTTTTCTTTTTATTCAGCTGCTGTATTGCTCTTTCTATCTCCTCTTCTCTGACTTCTTGATCACATTCTTTTTTATCTTCCTCGCTAATTTTTGCTTTTATCTGATTCAACAATTCCATCTTTTCGTTTTCTTTTACACCCCTTGTACTAAAAAGCTCTTCATAAAAATTCCTTATTTCTTCTAAAATTTTTTCATTCCCTTCTACAATTTCCCCATTTTTTCCTCTTATCTCTTTAATCGTTTCAGCTTTCCCTTTATTTTTTTCCAAATCAAAAAAAAACTTGGTGCATTTTTCTCCCTCCACTGTATATTTAGCTTTGCTTCTTAACCTCGCCCCCTCATATTCTTTTTCCTCTATTTCTTTCAGTTTTCCCTCCATTTCCTTTATCTTTTGTATATCTTTATTTTCTTTATTCAATTCCACTTCCAAACTTTCCTTTATTTCTTTTTCTTTGTATCTTTTGCATTTGTGTATTATACTACAATACTTAATCGAGAATTTTTTAATTAAAAACTTTACGTTCTCCCACCATATTCTCTTATCTTCTTCATACATTTCATTTTCCTTTTCTTTTTCTATAATTTCTTTAACCTTTAAAACATAGTCTTCATTTTCTAACATTTTAGTATTTAAAACCCATATCCCTGGCCCTCTTTGCACTTTATTCCAGTCCAATTTAAAAAATAAAAACTTGTGATCGCTCAAACTTGTGTCTTCATACTTAATATTTTCGATAAAATTCTCCACATTCCTCGTACATAAAATAAAGTCAATTCTTGTTTTGCACACAAAGCTCCCTACTATTTGTATCCTTGAAAATTCTTTTTTCCTTTCATTTCTTTCTCTCCACACATCTATCATATTATTTTCTGCCATTAATGCTTTTAATTCTTTTCTCCCTGTATCAGTTTTAAAAACCATTCCTTCTGCCATGTCATGTTTATTAAAAACCGTGTTAAAATCCCCCATCATTATTATTTCCTTATACTTCTTTACAATACTTCTTAAAACATTAAAAAACTCTTTCTTTTCTTTCTCTTCCGTTGGTGCATGTACATTTACTAAAATCAATTCTCTTCCTTCATGTATTGTCTCAACCACCATACATTT
>NW_027509204.1:112500-117500 GCF_051911475.1 Siphateles boraxobius
CATATTTCTTTCTCACTCAAACCATTAAAATGTCTCAACCACATCTCATTTGAATTCGGCTTTTTAAAAGCCTCTTCCATAAAAACATGATAAAACATTTTCATATTCCCCAATTTTAACTCCATTCTTTTACCTTGATTTGTAAAAAAACATTTCAATTCTCCCTTCTTTCTTCTCTCCCCACTCTGTATTTTATTCAGCCACTCATTAGGTATTGCATTTTTCATCTCTTCATATTGTTTCTTTACACAACTTATATCATACTCTTCCTTTGCCTCCTCTAACTCATCAATGATCACTTGCATTGGTAAAAATCCGTCCCTTATTTCATACAATATATCTCTTACTCTTGAAATTCCAACCGCCCACCATTTTTTAAAAAACATTTCCTTCCCATTATTCACAATATTTTTATTAAAAAACAATGGTTGGTTTAAAATCTCTTCTCTCTCCGCTGGCTTAAAATCCACCTTAGAGAGGAAAAAACCCCAAGCTTTTAAAACTTCCTTATAAAATTCTGGTACTCCTTTAAACATCCACTCCTTCATTTTCATCCATAAAACACTATCCCCCAATTTCACCTCCCCACATTTGTTCAAAAAATATTTCATTGTTTCTTTCCATTCCCCCTTTTCCTCTTCATCTATATATTTTTTCACCACTTTGATCCTCATACTTTTCTTCTTTAGTTCTACATCAGCTAACCCCATCCCTCCTTTATCTGTCTGTCCAATCAAAGTGTTATATGCAACTCTTGGGGGTTTTTTCTCCCAAACGAATTCTGTCACGCATCTTTTCAGTCTCATTTCCACCCATCTTGGTGTTGCACTAACAGTTAAAATATACCACATTTTAGATAACATTAATGCATTTACCACTAAAATTTTCCCTTTCAAACTTAACATCCTTCCCCTCCAAAAAATTAATCTCCTCTCCATTTCTCCCACCATCATTTCAAACATTCTTTCTCTTGCCCCCTTCTCATCTTTCCCTAAAGTCACCCCCAAAATTTTTGTTTCTTTTACTTCCTCAAAATGTACAACCCCAACCAAATTTGGTACCCTTCCAAACCTCATGTACACTGTCTTTTCTTCATTCACTCTTGCTCCTGTTCCTTTTCCATATCTCTCTACTTTTCTCATTACTTCCTTCACACTTTCTAAATCTTTTAAAAACAACGTTGTGTCATCTGCATACTGAAATATCCTTTTTTCTTCTTTGCCTTCTTCTATTCTAATACCTTTTATACATTCATCTTTTTTAATCATTAATCCTATAGGTTCTGCTACCAAAGTATACAGCTGTGCAGAAAGTGGACATCCTTGTCTAATAGACCTGGTTATTCTAAAAGGTTCAGTTAAAAACCCATTACACTTTACTCTTGTCATTACATTTTTATATAAAATCTTTATCCAATCATTAAAATTTTTCCCAAACCCAAAATGTTCTAAAATTGAAAATAAAAACCCATGTTCTACCCTATCAAAAGCCTTTTCAAAATCTAAATTAACAACATATCCATCCTCCTGCGTTTCATTTAAATAACTTATTATGTCTCTTATACCACCTGTAATATCTGCAATATCTCTCCCTCTCACCCCATACGCTTGGTTAGTCATTATAACTGTTGGTAAAACATTTTTAAGTCTGTTTGCAAGAACCTTAGCTAGTATTTTCAAATCTGTATTTAACATTGTTATTGGCCTAAAATTATTTAAAATATTTTTACTTCCTTTCCTTTTATAAATCAATTTCATCAATCCCATACTCATCCTCTGGTCAATTTCCCCTTTCTTAAAAATCTCCTGATATACTTCTTGTAAAATTTCACTTATTCTCTCTTTAAAAACTTTATAGAATTCATTTACTATCCCATCCGTGCCTGGGCTTTTCCTTCCTTTTAAACTATTTATAGCTTGTATAATTTCCTCTTTGCTAATTTCTTTTTCACATTCTTCCTTATCCTCTTTACTTACTTTAGTCGTAACACACTCTAGTAATAGGTTTTTCTCTTTTTCATCTATTCCTTTTGTTCCAAAAAGTTCTCCATAATACTCTTTTACTTCTTTTAAAATCCCTTTTATGTCCTTCACTATTTCTCCTTTTTTATTTTGTAATTCTTTTATCATTTCCGCTTTTCTTCTGTTTTTTTCTAAACCAAAGAAAAATTTTGTACATTTCTCTCCTTCAATTGTATATTTTGCCTTACTTCTTAATATTGCTCCTTTACACTTTTCTTCCTCAAATTTCCTTAGCTCTTCTTCCCACCGTATTATCTGTTCTATCTGTACTTTACTTTTATTTGTCTCGTCTCTTAGCTTTGCCCTTATTTTTACCTCGTTTGCTTTTTTGACCCTCTGTACCAGTTTACTGTAATTCATAGAATATTTCTTTATTTCATATTTTACATTTTGCCACCACAATCTTTTATCTTCAAAGTACATTCCATCCTCTTTCTCTTTTTCTAATATTCCTTCAATTCCTATTCTGTAACTTTCATTTGCCAGTATTCCTGAATTTAAAATCCACACACCAGGCCCTTTTTTTTCTCTACTAAAATCAATTTTCCATAAAAGCATCTTATGGTCACTCAAGCTGGTATCCTTATAACAAATTTCCTCCAGAAAACATTCCATTTCCCTTACACTCAAAATAAAATCTATTCTTGTCTGACACATGAAATTCCCTACTAATTGTCTTCTGGAAAAGTCTCTTTTTCTTTCATTTTCATCTCTCCAGACATCAATCAAATTTCTCTCCTCCATCATCTCTTTTAACACTTTCCTTCCCACATCTGTTTTAAAAACCATCCCATCCGCCATGTCAATTTTACTAAAAACTGTATTAAAATCCCCAACTAAAATTAAATTATTCCATTTCTTTGTTAAAATCCTAATTCCCTCAAAAAATTCCCTTTTTTCTCCCTCATGCGTAGGTGCATGCAAGTTAATTATCACAAATTCATTATCACCTTGTGTAATTTTAATCCCATTACATTTGCCTTTTTTGTCATTATATACTTCACATGAATTAATTTCAACATTTTCTCTTATTAAAATTGCTACCCCTCTTCCCAACCTTCCATCACCATTATTATAAAATATTTGCCCTTTCCATCTATTTTTCACATCCTCTATCATTTCTTCTTTCCAGTTTGTTTCTTGTAAAATTATCACATCTTGTTTTTTACATAGTTCATTTAACATTTCAAATTTCCTTTTACCGATTAAACCTCTTGCATTCCAACATACCAAATTTAAAACCATACTGTACAAAAATAAATAATTAAAAACGTTCATTCTTGATTATCTTCTCCGTCTTCCCTTCTCAACCCCTCAACCGTATTATCTAATTGTTTAAGTCTTTTTCTTTTTGCCAGTTCTAAATTAGGTGTTACCTTCTGTTGTTTTCTTCGTGGCATTATTCCCAGTTCTCTGTCATTTTGTGCCTCCATTTGGTTCTTCTTTCCTTCATCTCGTGCCAGTTTTACTTCATTCAGTTCTTCTCCCCTTGATATTGTTTCTTCTGTTGATTCATCTTCCTCCATTTTTTCCTCTTGATCTCCTACTTCCTGTTGCTCCTCATTTTCTTGTTCTTTACTAGTCCCTTGTTTCTCTCCTCCTGTTGTCTCATATTGTTCTTCCTTTTTGTTTGTTTCTTGAGTTTCTGTAGTGTCGTTATGCATCTGCCCGTTCACTTGTTGCTCCTCCTCTTCCTCGTTGTTCTGCATCCAGCATTCACATTTGTTTAGTGTTTTAAAACAGTCTGGGCACTTGACTGCATTGCATTCCCGTGCAAAGTGGCCATGCTCCTCACATTTGCGACACTTGAAATCTGGACAGTCTTTCAGGATATGCTCCGGGCTCATACACAACCGGCAGGTTTTAACCTGCTTATTGTGTATCACCCGAAAATGCTGAGTTCCCTCTGCTGTCTCAAACCGCGTACTGTATGGAAGTGACGCAACCTCTCTTGGGAATTTTGCCTTAATGAACCTTGTGCCATCTTCAATGCCCGTGCCTGGATAGTATCTCCTCTTTACAGTTGAGACGGGGATAACTCCCCACCCCTCCAGTTTTGTTATGATTTCCTCGTCCTCCAGATAAACGGGTAGATGCATAAACGATACTACATACTCCCTGTCTTCCAACTTCTTCACTTCACACATTTGTCCATTAATCTCCAGTCCGTTTAACAGTTCATCACATAAATCCTCATTTTCCATTGTTACCTCATATTGTTTCTGTTGTTTTGGGCGCACTGCCAAAATTCCTTCCACACCGATTTTCTTTGTTATTGCTTTGATGATATTCTCTCCATTGCCATCTCTTGTTTCACTCACATCAATAGTTATTGTTGCCTCCTTCTTGTATAGTCTTTTGGTGTTGCTTATGATCTTTTCTCGTTGTCTTAATTCAGTCCTTTGTTCTTTTGCCATTTCAGTTTCTGCCGCCATTTCCGTGTTGATGCCGAGTAGTCTGTCCGTATCACTCATTCTAACGAAAAAAACAAAACAAAAACCACTCCCCAGGCAGCACGCAGCTGCTGGTTTGTGGTTTAAAACAAAAAAACAAAACTATACTACAAAAAAACTAACACAAACTTTTAAACAAAAAAACATAAAACAAACAAAAAATCAGAGAACCTCTTGGTTTTGCAGACACACCACTTCCTGGTTGCTCAACAGTGCCCCAAGGTGGTATGGCCGTAAGCGAAAACTGCTGCCAAAATTGGGCTATTTAAAAGGTTAGACCATTAATGAAGAAAACTAAGAAGAACTTTTGAAAAAACTCAAACTCTTTCATGCTCTCTGAAGAATCTCAGAGACTTTTAAAGGCTTTCTGAAGAAGCTCAGGGACTCTTTTTTTGTTTAAATCAAAAAAGCTTACAGCACCTGGTATTCCCAGGCGGTCTCCCATCCAAGTCCTACCAGGCCCGACCCTGCTTAGCTTCCGAGATCAGACGAGATCGGGCGTGACCAAGGTGGTATGGCCGTAAGC
>NW_027509204.1:120000-377500 GCF_051911475.1 Siphateles boraxobius
TTTCTTCGCCAGTAGTAAGCACAAATTCACAAGCTTCTTATTTACATTTTTTTCTGCCATTCCCAACATAAAACATGTATCCCATTCAGCAACCACTTCTTTTCCTCTTAATTCTTTTATAAAATCTTTCAGTTCATTAAAAAAAAAATTAAGCTTTTCACAATATAAAAACAAGTGTAAAATCCCTTCATCTTCCTTCTTACATACTTTACATTGTGCATTACTTTCTTTTTTCATTATACACAATCTCATTTCAGTATATATCACATTTTGTCTAATAAAATAATCCAAACATTCCAAACCTACATCTAACCAACTCCATGCTCTGTTTTTCCAGACATCTTTTTCTTCAATTCCATTCAAATTCCTTTACCAAACCTCATTAGCCCCTGGTTTTTTAAAAACTCTGTTTCTAAAAAACTCATAAAACATTTTCACAGTTCCCATATTAAAATCCACCTTCTTGTCTTTACATTTTAGATACACCGTCATTTTGTTTTCTTTTCCATCAATATTGTTGACCTCCTCTAACCATTGACCTGGGATTGCTTTTTTAACATCTTCATATTGTTTTTTTAAACTGATCACATTATAGTCTTCCTTTTCCTCCTCCATCGCATCCTTTATCACTTGTAGTGGTAAAAATCCCTCCTTCCACTCCCATAAAATATCCCTCACTTTTACAATGCCTGCTTGCATCCATTTCTTAAAATAGATATCACGCTCATTTATCTTTATTTTGTCATTTAAAAACAAAGGTTGATTTAAAATCATTTCCCTCCCTTCTGGATTAAAATCCACCTCTGTCAAAAAAAGCCTCCAAGCATTTAAAACCTCTTTATAAAATTGTGGAATTCCCTCCATCATCCCAGCTTTTATCTTCATCCATAAAGTGTTTTCCCCCAGGTTAAAATTCCCACATTTATTTAAATAAAATACCATCAATTCCTTCCAATCAGCTCTATTATTATCATCCAAGTACTTCTTTACCACTTTTACCCTCATGCTTTTCATTTTCAGTTCCACATCCACCAGTCCCATCCCTCCCTCCTCCGGTTTTCCTATGAGCGTATAATACGCTACCCTTGAAGGCTTTTTATCCCATAAATATTCTAAAACAATCGTTTTTATTCTCTTAAAAGCCCAGTTTGGTAATGACATTACTTGCAATTTATACCACATCTTTGATAACATTAAACTGTTTACAGTTAAAATTTTCCCTTTCAAACTTAAAAATCTATTTCTCCAAAAAATCAATCTTCTTTCCATTTCTCCCAATGTCTCTTCCCACATATTATCAATAGCTTCCTTCTCATTTTTTGCTACAATTGCCCCTAAAATCTTCATCTCTTGTACTTCCTTAAATTTAAAAACATCTGTTAAACTCTCTGTCCTTCCAAACTTCATATATATTGTTTTTTCCTCATTTATTTTTGCCCCTGAGCCTTCGCAATAACATTTTATTTTTCTCATCACTTCTTTTATGCTTTCCCTATTTTCCACCACAACTGTCGTATCATCTGCATATTGAAAAATTGGAGTTAATTCTTTTCTTCCTTCAAATTGTATCCCTTTTATCTCTTTGTCTCTATTTATTAAAAGCCCTAAAGGTTCTGCCACCAAAGAATATAACTGTGCGGACAGTGGACATCCTTGTCTGATTGATCTTAAAACTTTAAAAGGTTGCGTTAAAAAACCATTACATTTTACTTTTGTTAAAATATCACTGTATAAAACTGAAATCCATTTGATAAAATTCTCTCCAAACCCAAATTGTTTTAAAATTCCCATTAAAAACCCTCGTTCCACTCTGTCAAAAGCCTTCTCAAAGTCCATACTTATTACATATGCGCTCTTTCCTTTTTCTTTTATATATCCCACTATATCTCTTATACTGCTTGTGATATCCGCAATGTCCCTCCCCTTAACTCCGTAAGCCTGGTTAGTTTCAATTATATCCGGCATTATCTCTTTTAATCTGTTTGCTAAAACTTTGGCTAAAATTTTTAAATCTGTGTTTAACATTGTGATAGGCCTATAATTCTTCAATTCCGTTTTGTCTCCTTTTCTCTTATAAATGATTTTCATTAATCCCAGTCCCATTCTTGGGTGTACTCTTTTTTTTTTAAAAATTTCTCCATAGATTTCTTTTAAAATTATGCTCATTTTTTCCTTAAAAATCTTATAAAACTCATTTCCAATTCTATCTATTCCTGGGCTTTTCTTTACTCCTAACTGATTTATGGCCTGTATAATTTCTTCTGTTGTTATTTCTCTTTCACAAACCCCCTTATCTGTCTCACTGACTTTTTTTGTTATCTGTTTAATTAAAAAATTCCTTTTTTCTTCATCTCCTCCTTCTGATTTAAAAAGTTCTTCATAAAACTGGCTTATTTCTTTTAAAATCCCTTCTGTGTTTAAAACCGCTTGTCCTTCTTTATTCTTAATTTCCTTAATTATTTCTGCCCTCCCCTTGCTTTTCTCAAGATTAAAAAAGAATTTGTTACATTTCTCCCCTTGCACCGTACATTTTGCTTTACTTCTTAACATCGCCCCCTTGTATTTCTTCTCTTCTATTTTCTTCAATTTGTCCTCCACTTCAAGTACTCTTTGCACGTTTACTTCATTTTTGTTTAACTCTTTTCTTAGCGTTTCTCTTATTTCTTCCTCCTCTGTTCTTTTCACCTTTTGTAACAACTTACAGTAGTTTATTGTGTATTTCTTAATTTCATATTTCATGTTTTCCCACCATTGTCTTTTATCTTCTATGTACATCAAGTCTTTTTTTCCTTCATCTAAAATGTATTCTGTCCCTTTTTTAAAATGCTCTTCCTTTAAGACATCAGTGTTTAAAATCCAAACCCCTGGTCCCTTCCTTTCTCTTTTAAAATCTAGTCTCATTAATACCATTTTGTGATCACTTAAAGTGGTTTCTTTATAAAAAAATCCCATCAATAAAATGTTCTAAATTCCTGGTGTTTAAAAAGTAATCTATTCTGGTTTGACACATAAAATTCCCCACCAGCTGCCTTCTTGTAAATTCCTTCTTTTTTTCATTCCTCTCCCTCCACACGTCCATCATATTTTTTCCTCCCATCAATAACTTTAACTCTTTTCTACCCACATCCGACTTAAAAATCATTCCATTCACCATGTCCATTTTACTAAAAACAGTGTTAAAATCTCCCCCAATTATTACCTTCTTCCATTCTTTCATTACTCTAGATATATCATTAAAATACATTTTCTTTTCCATTTGGTCATTTGGAGCATGTACGTTTATCAAAATAAATTCTTCTTCTATCTTAATTTCTACAGCCATGCATTTCCCTTTTATGTCCTTATATATCAATTTTGCCTTAATACCTCTGTCTTTTCTTATTAACACTGCCACTCCACCTCCTTTCCCTTCTTTATTATTAAAAAATAATTCCCCTTCCCATTTTCTTTTAAAATCCTCCATTGCATTATCTTTCCAGTTTGTCTCTTGCAATAAAATTATATCCTCTTCTTTGCACATTTCCTTCACTTTTTCAAATTTCACACAGTTCATTAACCCTCTTGCATTAAAAGTCACAATACTCAGCACAATAAAATAAAAGATAAAAAAATTAAAAATCCCCATTCTTTCAGTTCATTTCCTCTCCTTCCTTTACATTTTCTCCACAGTCCTGTTTCTCATCACTTTTTTCAAAAGAAACTTTTTTCCTTGCTTTATCTAAATTTGGAATTACCTTACTTGTCCTTCTTCTTTTACTTGTTATTCCCTTTGTATCACCGTCGTCCATGTTTTCACTTCCTTTGTCCCTTTTTTCTTTCTCCGTGACTTGATCTTGCTCCTCTATCTTTTCCAGTTCAGTTTGCAAAGTCCCAGTTACTTCCATTCGTTCCTCCGTTTCCTCATTGTCTATCGTTAGTCCACTCCGTTCCGTTATGCCCTCAACATCCGCGCTTACAATCTCCTCTCTTGGCGTTCCTTCCATGCCCTCGCGTTGCTTCTCTTCTCTGTCTGCCTCATGCATCTGCCCGCTCATCAGTTCTTCCTCCTGTTGTTGGTCTCCGTCGTCGTACTCACACCTGCTCAACACAAGCTTGCAGCCCAGGCACCTCTCCGCTTTGCAGTCCCTCGCGAAGTGGCCCTTTTCCTCGCATTTAAAGCATTTGAATTCCGGACAGTCCTTCATCATATGTTCAGTGCTCATACACAACCTGCAGGTTCTCATCTGCTGGCTATGTATCACTCTGAAATACTGAGGACCCTCTTCCGTTTCCACTTTCATGCTGTAGGGCAAAAAATGCACTTCTTTCGGGAAGCGTACTCTCATGTACCTGGCTCCATCCTCTATGCTGGTGCCTGTGTACAATCTTCTTTTAATCTGTGAAATGGGAGTTACCCCCCATCCTTCCAGCTTTTGCAGGATTACGTCATCCTCCAGATAAGCAGGCAGATGCATGAAAGAGACAACCAAGTCCTTATTATTCAATTTTTTAATTTCACACATCTTTCCTTTTATTATCAGTCCATCATCCAGCTTCTCAATATCTTCCTCTTTCTCAAATGTAATTTCATATTCCTTCATCATTTTTGGTCTTATCGCAAGTATATTCGTCACATCCACCTTCTCCGTCAATGCTTTTATAATATCCTCCGCCTTCCCGTCCTGTACCTCCATCAAATCAATCACAATCGTTGCGTCCTTCGTTTAGTTTCTTCTGTTTCTCTTTTCAGGGTAATCCTTTTCTCGTTGTCCTTTGTCCAGTCCATTTTCCTTTCTCCGTAGTGTTTCTCGTGCCAAGTCCTTATCCATAGCCGTTTGTCCGTCCATTTCTCCAAAAAAAAAACTCAATCCCTCCCAATCAGCTAAGCTGTTGGGAGGACAAATACAAAAACTAATACGAAAAACTTAAACAAAAACACTTATTTAACATACACAAAACCGCAAAACAAAACACAAAACTTTTGGGTGAACCTCTTCCACCCCACTGAGACCAAACACTTCCTGGAACGTACCAATCGGGCGTGACCAAGGTGGTATGGCCGTAAGCGAAAACTGCTGCCAAAATTGGGCTATTTAAAAGGTTAGACCATTAATGAAGAAAACTAAGAAGAACTTTTGAAAAAACTCAAACTCTTTCATGCTCTCTGAAGAATCTCAGAGACTTTTAAAGGCTTTCTGAAGAAGCTCAGGGACTCTTTTTTTGTTTAAATCAAAAAAGCTTACAGCACCTGGTATTCCCAGGCGGTCTCCCATCCAAGTACTAACCAGGCCCGACCCTGCTTAGCTTCCGAGATCAGACGAGATCGGGCGTGACTTTTTTTTTTTTTTTTTTTTATTAAGAAATTTCAATCAATAAAATAAAATAAAAATAAATACAATAAAAAATACATATTTTCTTCTACATACATCTCTACATCACATATATTTCATTTACATACATTATTTAAAAAACTCCATCACTTCCCGGCAGATTCCACATTTGGTCTTTAAGGACACAACAAACTTTTGGGGTAAAAATATCATAAAAAGCATCCAACATATTTTCACATTTAAAATAAACATACAATCTTTCAATATACAATTCAGTTTTCCTTTTAAACATATTCCAAACATCCAACACAATTTTTTCCTTTTTAGCCACAGTTCTTCTCTCCCATATTGCACTTTTCATCAACATTACACACAGATTTATAAAACTTTTGTTTTGACACTTCTTTTCCCAACCAAACATCACAACTCTGTTCCATTCCATTACACTTTCATCCCACTCCTCAGTCAACTCTTTAATTAAGCATTTACATTTCCTTAAAAATTCCTCCAGTTCTTTACAGTATAAAAATATATGTAAAATCCACTCTTCCTTTTCCTGGCACACTTTACACAGAGCGTTTTGCTCAATTCCTATTTTATTTAAAATTGCCTCAGTAAAAATCACTTTATGTCTTATAAAATATTCTAAACATCCCAATTTTGTTTCCACACACTTCCCCCTCATGTTTCTCCATATACACTCTTTTTTTAAATCTTTGAATTTCTGCACCCAGTATTCATTTGCAATTGGCTCTTTAAAAACATCATCTCTAAAAGAACAATAAATCATTTTCACAGTACATTCCTTAAAATCATTCACTTTTCCCCCCAATTTCACATAAATACATTTCTCTTTTGGCTCTCCTTCCATACATTCTATTCTTTTAATCCACTCTTTGGGTATTGCACTTTTAATGATTTCATACTTATTTAAAATTTCTTGTTCACTGTAATCCTCTTTTGCCTCCTCCATTGCATCCACAATAAATTGTGTTGGTAAAAACCCTTCTTTGAATTCATATAAAACGTCTCTCACTCTTGTTATCCCCACTTCCATCCATTTCTTTAAAAACATTTCTTTGTCTTGTTTTAAAATGTTTTTGTTTAAGAACAGAGGTTGATTTAAAATGTTTTCTCTCCCATGTGGATCATACTCGACTTTGGCTAAAAATTTTCCCCAGGCACTCAAAATTTCTCTATAAAACTCTGGTAGTCTTTCCGTCATCCAAATTTTCGTTTTCATCCATAAAATTCCATCCCCCATATTAAAATTCCCACATTTGTTTAAAAAATATTTCATGGTCTTTTTCCACTCTGCTTTGCCCTCATCTTGTAGGTATTTCTTCACTATTTTAACTCTCAAACAATTTTTTCTCTGTTCCACATCTATTAATCCTAAACCCCCCTTGTCTACTGCCCCTAAAAGTGTGTTAAAAGCTATTCTTGCTGGTTTCCCCTCCCATAAAAAGTCAAGAAAACATTTCTACAGCCTCTTTTCTGTCCACAATGGCATCTCCGACACATATAAAACATACTATAGCTTAGAAACCATTAAAACATTCAATATTAAAACCTTCCCTTTCAAGTTTAATGTTCTCAATTTCCAAAAATTTAACCTTCTCTCTATTTCTGTTACTAGTTGCTCCCACATTTCATCTCTTACTTTCCTCTCATTTTTCCCCATTAAAATTCCTAAAATCCTTATTTCTTCCACTTCCTTGAAATTAAAACAATCCCTTAAAATCATAGCTTTACCAAATCTTATATACATCGTCTTATCTTCATTTACTTTACTCCCAGATCCTTTACAATATTCTTCTACAACCTTCATAACTTCTTTAACGCTCTCCTTTCCTTTTACTATTATCGTTGTGTCATCGGCATATTGAAAAACCTTCCCTTCAGACTTGTTTTCCTCAATTTCAATTCCAGTTATTTCTTCTTTTTGTTTTATAGCCAATCCCAACGGTTCCGATACAAGTGAATATAATAACGCTGAAAGTGGACACCCCTGTCTTATTGATCTTGTGATTTTAAAACATTCTGTTAAAAACCCATTACATTTTATTCTTGTTAAAGCACCCTTATATAAAATCTCAATCCATTTAATAAAATCTCCCCCAAAACCAAATTTCTTTAAAACATCAAATAAATACCCGTGTTCAACCCTATCAAAAGCTTTTTCAAAATCTAAACTAATTACGTATCCTTCTTCTTTCTCTTCTTTCAAGTACCATATTGTGTCTCTTATGCTCATTGTCGTGTCCGCTATATCTCTTCCTTTTACTCCGTACGCTTGATTTGTTTTGATTATACTTGGCATTACTTCCTTTAACCTGTTTGCTAAAACTTTCGCTAAAATCTTAAGATCTGTGTTTAGCATTGTGATTGGCCTGTAGTTTTTTAAATCTACTTTTTCTCCTTTCCTTTTATATATCAGTTTTGTTATGCCCATCCCCATTCTTTCATTAACTTCTTCTTTTCCAAAAATTTCTCTAAAAACTTCCTTTAAAATCTTTGTTAAAATCTCTTTAAAACATATATAAAATTCACTTCCTAAACCATCTATTCCTGGACTTTTCTTTTTATTCAGCTGCTGTATTGCTCTTTCTATCTCCTCTTCTCTGACTTCTTGATCACATTCTTTTTTATCTTCCTCGCTAATTTTTGCTTTTATCTGATTCAACAATTCCCTTTTTTCGTTTTCTTTTACACCCCTTGTACTAAAAAGCTCTTCATAAAAATTCCTTATTTCTTCTAAAAATTTTTCATTCCCTTCTACAATTTCCCCATTTTTTCCTCTTATCTCTTTAATCGTTTCAGCTTTCCCTTTATTTTTTTCCAAATCAAAAAAAAACTTGGTGCATTTTTCTCCCTCCACTGTATATTTAGCTTTGCTTCTTAACCTCGCCCCCTCATATTCTTTTTCCTCTATTTCTTTCAGTTTTCCCTCCATTTCCTTTATCTTTTGTATATCTTTATTTTCTTTATTCAATTCCACTTCCAAACTTTCCTTTATTTCTTTTTCTTTGTATCTTTTGCATTTGCGTATTATACTACAATACTTAATCGAGAATTTTTTAATTAAAAACTTTACGTTCTCCCACAATATTCTCTTATCTTCTTCATACATTTCATTTTCCTTTTCTTTTTCTATAATTTCTTTAACCTTTAAAACATAATCTTCATTTTCTAACATTTTAGTATTTAAAACCCATATCCCTGGCCCTCTTTGCACTTTATTCCAGTCCATTTTAAAAAATAAAAACTTGTGATCGCTCAAACTTGTGTCTTCATACTTAATATTTTCGATAAAATTCTCCACATTCCTCGTACATAAAATAAAGTCAATTCTTGTTTTGCACACAAAGCTCCCTACTATTTGTATCCTTGAAAATTCTTTTTTCCTTTCATTTCTTTCTCTCCACACATCTATCATATTATTTTCTGCCATTAATGCTTTTAATTCTTTTCTCCCTGTATCAGTTTTAAAAACCATTCCTTCTGCCATGTCATGTTTATTAAAAACCGTGTTAAAATCCCCCATCATTATTATTTCCTTATACTTCTTTACAATACTTCTTAAAACATTAAAAAACTCTTTCTTTTCTTTCTCTTCCGTTGGTGCATGTACATTTACTAAAATCAATTCTCTTCCTTCATGTATTGTCTCAACCACCATACATTTTCCCATCGTATCTTTGTATAGAATTTTACTTGCTTTAAAAACATCATCCTTCATTAAAAAAGCCACTCCTCTTCCAAACCTCCCATCTCCATTATTGTATAAAATCCCTCCTTCCCATCTCTTTTTAAAATCATTCATCACATTTTCTCTCCAGTTTGTTTCTTGTAGCACAATAATGTCTTCTGTTTTACATTTTTCTTTTACATTTTCAAATTTCCTTAAGTTCAAAAGTCCTCTCGCATTAAAAGTCACACAACTTAGTACCATTAAAAATAAAAAGAATAAATATCTAAAAACCATTATTCTTAGTCTTTCTCCTCCAGTTCCTTTAACACCTCAAACCTGTTTAAACACTCCATTAGTCCTTTTTTCAACACTTTTTTCCTTGCAGTTTCTATATTTGGCTTTACCTTTAGCAATCTTCTTCGTCCTTGTCCCCTCTCCACTTTTTTCTTCTCGTCCTCCTCCATCCTTATTTCTCCTTCGCTGTCTGTTTCTTTGTCTTGTTCTTTTCCTTTTTGTCCATGATTTGAAGATATGTCCATTGGTGTCAACAGCGTGTCCTCTTCACTTATCTGTTCATCATCCTTTTCATTTCCTCCTTCTCCTTCTTGTCTGTTGTTTGTTCCTTCCTCTGCTTCCTTTGGTTGTGATTCGTCCTCTTCTTGTCTTTCCTCGTTGTTTCCTTCATGCACCTGTCTGTCCACCTGTACTTCCCTTCCTCCTACCTCTCCCTCCATCCAGCATTCACATTTATTTAAAATTTCTTGGCAATCCGGGCACCTGACGGCGTTGCAATCTCGTGCAAAATGGCCCCTTTCCTCACACTTATAGCACTTGAAATCTGGGCAATCTTTCAGTAGATGTCCTGGGCTCATGCACAGCCGACAGGTCTTTACCTGGTGGCTGTGCATCACCCTAAAGTACTGTGGCCCTTCCGCTGTTTCCAGCTTTGTGCTATAAGGGAGTGATGCCACTTCTTTGGGGAACATCACCTTCACAAACCTGGTGCCGTCTTCTACGTCAGTGCCCGGATAGCACCTTCTTTTGATTTTAGATATGGGGGAAACCCCCCATCCTTCCAATTTGTCCAAAATGTCATTATCCTCCAGGTAGACAGGCAGGTGCATGAATGAAACAACGTAATCTTTATTTTGCAGCTTCTTTACTTCACAGTCCACTCCCTTTATTGTCAATCCATCGATTAAAACGTCGCACATTTCTTCCTGTTCTAGTGTCAGTTCATATTCTTTGCCTTGCCTGGGTCTTACAGCCAACACCTTTCCACTTCCAATTTGTTCCGAAATCGCTTTAATTATATCCTCCGCTCTCACTCCACTCACGTTCTCCGTACTTACGATCACTGTTGCCTCTTTTAAATATTTTCTTTCACCAAATCTTTTCCTTGCTTCTTGATCCTTTCCATTCCCAGTTCTTTGTCGATTCTCTAGTCCAGTGTCGTTTGCCATTCGTGTTCCTCCCGCCAGTCCAGTGTCGTTTGCCATTCGTGTTCCTCCTGCCAGTCCATTGTCAATTACCGTGCGTGTTCCTCCAACCAGTCCAGTGTCGTTTGCAGTTAATCCGTCCATAATTGCAAAAAAAAATTAAAAACCACCCTCCAGCCAGCAAAAGCTGCTGTTAGGTGGTTTGAAAAGCAAAATAAAGCGAAAAAAACTAACTTAAAGTAACAAACTCGAAAAACAAAACACAAATAGAAAAACAAAAATGGGGGAGAGCCTTCCTCTCCAACTGCAGCCAACTCACTTCCTGGATCGTACCAACTAGATCGGGCGTGACCAAGGTGGTATGGCCGTAAGCGAAAACTGCTGCCAAAATTGGGCTATTTAAAAGGTTAGACCAAGACTAAGAAGAACTTTTGAAAAAAACTCAAACTCTTTCATGCTCTCTGAAGAATCTCAGAGACTTTTAAAGGCTTTCTGAAGAAGCTCAGGGACTCTTTTTTTGTTTAAATCAAAAAAGCTTACAGCACCTGGTATTCCCAGGCGGTCTCCCATCCAAGTACTAACCAGGCCCGACCCTGCTTAGCTTCCGAGATCAGACGAGATCGGGCGTGACTTTTTTTTTATTTTTATTTTTTATTAAAAATTCTTAAAACAATACAGAACAAAGTGCACAAATACAGACAATTCTCATTAAAAACAACTTGATCTCAGAAATATTTGTTACAGTTTTCCCCAACCAGATCTTAAATTCTTTGCCTCCTTTATATGTCTAGTTCTATTTTATATTTCTTAAATATATTTCCCACTTCATTTGTGTACATTTTAAAAAAGACTTCTTCTTTTCCCTCCAATCTCCAATAGTTATATAGTGTTAACATATAGTCTTTCACCATATTTTTATATAGAATCCACACATCTATCGCAACATCTCTAATTTTAACTATATTCCTTCTTTTCCAAATAGCCTTTCTTGCAAGCATAAATAAAAGATTTATAACCTCTTTGTTTTTACACTTCTCCTCCATTCCTAACATCAAAATTCTTTGCCAATCTCCCTCTTCTGTTTTTTCCCTTAGCTCATTTATCGTATTCTTTACCATTTTTAAAAAGGCACTTAATTTTTCACACAGTAAAAACAAATGCAGCAAACCTTCATCTTGTTTTTTACACACCTTACACAATGCATTTAGCTCTTTTTTCATTAAACACAGTCTCATTTCTGAATAAATAACATTATGCCTAGTAAAATAATTCAAGCTTTCCAATTCCCCAATTTTAACTCCATTCTTTTACCTTGATTTATAAAAAAACATTTCAATTCTCCCTTCTTTCTTCTCTCCCCACTCTGTATTTTATTCAGCCACTCATTAGGTATTGCATTTTTCATCTCTTCATATTGTTTCTTTACACAACTTATATCATACTCTTCCTTTGCCTCCTCTAACTCATCAATGATCACTTGCATTGGTAAAAATCCGTCCCTTATTTCATACAATATATCTCTTACTCTTGAAATTCCAACCGCCCACCATTTTTTAAAAATCATTTCCTTCCCATTATTCACAATATTTTTATTAAAAAACAATGGTTGGTTTAAAATCTCTTCTCTCCCCTCTGGCTTAAAATCCACCTTAGAGAGGAAAAAACCCCAAGCTTTTAAAACTTCCTTATAAAATTCTGGTACTCCTTTAAACATCCACTCCTTCATTTTCATCCATAAAACACTATCCCCCAATTTCACCTCCCCACATTTGTTCAAAAAATATTTCATTGTTTCTTTCCATTCCCCCTTTTCCTCTTCATCTATATATTTTTTCACCACTTTGATCCTCATACTTTTCTTCTTTAGTTCTACATCAGCTAACCCCATCCCTCCTTTATCTGTCTGTCCAATCAAAGTGTTATATGCAACTCTCGGGTTTTTTTTCTCCCAAACGAATTCTGTCACGCATCTTTTCAATCTCATTTCCACCCATCTTGGTGTTGCACTAACAGTTAAAATATACCACATTTTAGATAACATTAATGCATTTACCACTAAAATTTTCCCTTTCAAACTTAACATCCTTCCCCTCCAAAAAATTAATCTCCTCTCCATTTCTCCCACCATCATTTCAAACATTCTTTCTCTTGCCCCCTTCTCATCTTTCCCTAAAGTCACCCCCAAAATTTTTGTTTCTTTGACTTCCTCAAAATGTACAACCCCAACCAAATTTGGTACCCTTCCAAACCTCATGTACACTGTCTTTTCTTCATTCACTCTTGCTCCTGTTCCTTTTCCATATCTCTCTACTTTTCTCATTACTTCCTTCACACTTTCTAAATCTTTTAAAAACAACGTTGTGTCATCTGCATACTGAAATATCCTTTTTTCTTCTTTGCCTTCTTCTATTCTAATACCTTTTATACATTTATCTTTTTTAATCATTAATCCTATAGGTTCTGCTACCAAAGTATACAGCTGTGCAGAAAGTGGACATCCTTGTCTAATAGACCTGGTTATTCTAAAAGGTTCAGTTAAAAACCCATTACACTTTACTCTTGTCATTACATTTTTATATAAAATCTTTATCCAATCATTAAAATTTTTCCCAAACCCAAAATGTTCTAAAATTGAAAATAAAAACCTATGTTCTACCCTATCAAAAGCCTTTTCAAAATCTAAATTAACAACATATCCATCCTCCTGCGTTTCATTTAAATAACTTATTATGTCTCTTATACCACCTGTAATATCTGCAATATCTCTCCCTCTCACCCCATACGCTTGGTTAGTCATTATGACTGTTAGTAAAATATTTTTAAGTCTGTTTGCAAGAACCTTAGCTAGTATTTTCAAATCTGTATTTAACATCGTTATTGGCCTAAAATTACTTAAAATATTTTTACTTCCTTTCCTTTTATAAATCAATTTCATCAATCCCATACTCATCCTCTGGTCAATTTCCCCTTTCTTAAAAATCTCCTGATATACTTCTTGTAAAATTTCACTTATTCTCTCTTTAAAAACTTTATAGAATTCAATTTACTATCCCATCCGTGCCTGGGCTTTTCCTTCCTTTTAAACTATTTATAGCTTGTATAATTTCCTCTTTGCTAATTTCTTTTTCACATTCTTCCTTATCCTCTTTACTTACTTTAGCCGTAACACACTCTAGTAATAGGTTTTTCTCTTTTTCATCTATTCCTTTTGTTCCAAAAAGTTCTCCATAATACTCTTTTACCTCTTTTAAAATCCCTTTTATGTCCTTCACTATTTCTCCTTTTTTATTTTGTAATTCTTTTATCGATTCCGCTTTTCTTCTGTTTTTTTCTAAACCAAAGAAAAATTTTGTACATTTCTCTCCTTCAATTGTATATTTTGCCTTACTTCTTAATATTGCTCCTTTACACTTTTCTTCCTCAAATTTCCTTAGCTCTTCTTCCCACCGTATTATCTGTTCTATCTGTACTTTACTTTTATTTGTCTCGTCTCTTAGCTTTGCCCTTATTTTTACCTCTTTTGCTTTTTTGACCCTCTGTACCAGTTTACTGTAATTCATAGAATATTTCTTTATTTCATATTTTACATTTTGCCACCACAATCTTTTATCTTCAAAGTACATTCCATCCTCTTTCTCTTTTTCTAATATTCCTTCAATTCCTATTCTGTAACTTTCATTTGCCAGTATTCCTGAATTTAAAATCCACACACCAGGCCCTTTTTTTTCTCTACTAAAATCAATTTTCCATAAAAGCATCTTATGGTCACTCAAGCTGGTATCCTTATAACAAATTTCCTCCAGAAAACATTCCATTTCCCTTACACTCAAAATAAAATCTATTCTTGTCTGACACATGAAATTCCCTACTAATTGTCTTCTGGAAAAGTCTCTTTTTCTTTCATTTTCATCTCTCCAGACATCAGTCAAATTTCTCTCCTCCATCATCTCTTTTAACGCTTTCCTTCCCACATCTGTTTTAAAAACCATCCCATCCGCCATGTCAATCTTACTAAAAACTGTATTAAAATCCCCAACTAAAATTAAATTATTCCATTTCTTTGTTAAAATCCTAATTCCCTCAAAAAATTCCCTTTTTTCTCCCTCATGCGTAGGTGCATGCAAGTTAATTATCACAAATTCATTATCACCTTGTGTAATTTTAATCCCATATCCTATTACATTTGCCTTTTTTGTCATTATATACTTCACATGAATTAATTTCAACATTTTCTCTTATTAAAATTGCTACCCCTCTTCCCAACACTGTAAAAAAAAAAATCGTAAAAAAACGGTCAATGACTGGCAGCTGCGGCTGCCAAACAAAAACCGTGAAAATAAAGTAAAATATCGTAATTTAAATGAAATGCAAAAAACTTTTACAGAAATTTTCCTTACATTTTTTACAGAAAAATACGGTTATTTTACAACTATTTCCTGAATTATTACGATCAAACACCTTCATTGTAAAAAAATCCCATAAAAAAAACAGTCAAATGACTGTCAGCAACGGCTGCCATACAAAAACCATAAAATTAATGTCAAATATCTTAATTTAAATAAGTGCAAAATACTTTTACAGAAATCTTCATTAATCTTTTTTAACAGAAACACACAGTTAAAACACAGTTATTTCACATTTATTTTCTGATTTATTTACTGAAAAACATGCAGTTAATTACATGCAAGATTTGCTTTGACTATATACGTCACTACATCAGCAACTACACAGTTACTGTCAGTTAAATAAAGAAAAATGATAAATGGAAGATTAAAGTATTATTTGGAGACAAAGGAATTGATAAAGGATTATCAAAGTGGGTTTAGAAAGAGACGAAGCACAATAGATCTGGCTATAATGTTTAGAGAGTGAAATTAGAAAAGCTAAAATTAATAAAGAAACTATATTATCTGTTTTTTTTATGTCGAGAAGGCGTACGATATGTTGTGGAAACAAGGACTTATGATTAAGATTTACCAAATGGGAATAAGAGGGAGAATGTACAGGTCCTTGTCAAAACATTAGCATATTGTGATAAAGTTAATTATTTTCCATAATGTAGTGATAAAAATTAGACTTACATATATTTTAGATTCATTGCACACCAACTGAAATATTTCAGGTCTTTTATTGTTTTAATACTGATGATTTTGGCATACAGCTCATGAAAACCCAAAATTCCTATCTCAAAAAATTTGCATATTTCATCCGACCAATAAAAGAAGTGTTTTTAATACAAAAAAAGTCAACCTTCAAATAATTATGTTCAGTTATGCACTCCATACTTGGTCCGGAATCCTTTTGCAGAAATGACTGCTTCAATGCGGCGTGGCATGGAGGCAATCAGCCTGTGGCACTGCTGAGGTGTTATGGAGGCCCAGGATGTTTCGATAGCGGCCTTAAGCTCATCCAGAGTGTTGGGTCTTGCGTCTCTCAACTTTCTCTTCGCAATATCCCACAGATTCTCTATGGGGTTCAGGTCAGGAGAGTTGGCAGGCCAATTGAGCACAGTAATACCATGGTCAGTAAACCATTTAATGAGGTTTGATAAACAAGGTTCGGGAGGAGCAGGTGCAGTTAATTAACCCAATCAGCACCAGTGGGGAGCAATCAATAATCAATCTAGGACAGGATAATATCAGCAGATCCCACACTGGTTCCTTGACAGTTTATCAGCATCCCACCTCCACCCCATCTCCTCTCTTTCAGTTCCATCTCTAGTTCCATCTACTCTTACCACGGGGGAGTACTCTGGGTTCGGGCAGAATTCCGAGCTCGGAGCCCTCCACCCGGACAGCACGCCAAGTACGCACAATCTTTATCATAATAATTATATGTAGATGCGAACTCGTGAACCAGTGGTTTTGGCACTGTGAGCAGGCGCCAGGTCGTGCTGAAAAATGAAATCTTCATCTCCATAAAGCTTTTCAGCAGATGGAAGCATGAAGTGCTCCAAAATCTCCTGATAGCTAGCTGCATTGACCCTGCCCTTGATAAAACACAGTGGACCAACACCAGCAGCTGACATGGCACCCCAGACCATCACTGACTGTGGGTAATTGACACTGGACTTCAGGCATTTTGGCTTTTCCTTCTCCCCAGTCTTCCTCCAGACTCTGGCACCTTGATTTCCATATGACATGCAAAATTTGCTTTCATCCGAAAAAAGTACTTTGGACCACTGAGCAACAGTCCAGTGCTGCTTCTCTGTAGCCCAGGTCAGGCGCTTCTGCCGCTGTTTCTGGTTCAAAAGTGGCTTGACCTGGGGAATGCGGCACCTGTAGCCCATTTCCTGCACACGCCTGTGCACGGTGGCTCTGGATGTTTCTACTCCAGACTCAGTCCACTGGTTCCGCAGGTCCCGCAAGGTCTGGAATCGGTCCTTCTCCACAATCTTCCTCAGGGTCCGGTCACCTCTTCTCGTTGTGCAGCGTTTTTTGCCACACTTTTTCCTTCCCACAGACTTCCCAGTGAGGTGCCTTGATACAGCACTCTGAGAACAGCCTATTTGTTCAGAAATTTCTTTCTGTGTCTTACCCTCTTGCTTGAGGGTGTCAATGATGTCCTTCTTGACAGCAGTCAGGTCGGCAGTCTTACCCATGATTGCGGTTTTGAGTAATGAAACAGGCTGGGAGTTTTTAAACTCCTCAGGAATCTTTTGCAGGTGTTTAGAGTTAATTAGTTTGATTCAGATGATTAGGTTAATAGCTTGTTTAGAGACCCTTTTCATGATATGCTAATTCTTTGAGATAGGAATTTTGGGTTTTCATGAGCTGTATGCCATAATCATCAGTATTAAAACAATAAAAGACCTGAAATATTTCAGTTGGTGTGTAATGAATCTAAAATATATGAAACGTCTCGGTTACGTATGTAACCCTAGTTCCCTGATAAGGAACGAGACGCTGCGTCAAGCTGTGGGAACGCCTCTGCGTTGTGCGTCATGAAGCACGTATGGAATCAGTCCAATGGAGAGACGGAACGTCATAGGCGGGTGACGTCATCGACCAGGAAACTATAAAGCACCCCCAAAACACAAGCGCGACAGCTTCTGATAGGCCTGAAGGAAGCGCTAACGGGCATGCTGGGAGTATGGCAGAACGACGCAGCGTTTCGTTCCCTATCAGGGAACTAGGGTTACATACGTAACCGAGACGTTCCCTTTCAAGGGAACTCGAGCTGCGTCAAGCTGTGGGAACGCCAATACCCATGTTGCCATAGGAGCAAATGACCGTCATGTGGGAACTAGCGCACAGAGGACGAGAGCACCTGCGCCCCAGGAGTGGAACTTAAGTCCAATTCATACAACTTAACAAATGTATGCGTTGAGGACCACCCAGCCGCATCCCAAACATCACTTAGCGATACTCCTGACAACAATGCCTTAGAAGCAGCCATACTCCTAGTAGAGTGGGCTCGTACAGCCAAAGGTGAAGGCTGACCAGCCGACTCATAAGCAAGTGAGATGGCCTCAACCACCCACTTGCTCATTCTCTGTTTAGACGCGGGACACCCTTTCCTGGGTGGCCCAAAGCACACAAATAACTGTTCTGATTTCCTCCACAGGGCAGCTCTGTGGACGTAAGCGTCTAACGCCCTAACCGGGCAGAGAAGGTTAAGTTTCTCCTGATCTGATGACACAAAAGGAGGAGGATAGAAAGCCTGCAGCACTGTAGGTCTAACAGGGAAGAAGGGCAAGCACCGGCGTGGAGGTTGAGAACGGGAAGGCAAAAATCTTTCATCTAATTTAGATTTTTCTTTAGACTCCTGCCTAACAGCTGGCCACTCGATGCTTAACTTAGAAACAGCACGAGTGAGCACCTCCATAAGCTCCTCACTTTCGGGAGAGCGAGATGGCGAATCATCGACATCTCCCGCATCCAGACTAACAACATCCAGATCCTCAGAACTGAATAGTTGCAGTACTGGGGCCTCAGTTCGGGGGGAAGAAACCGCAGAGCGTGCTTCCGAACCCGAGACTGAGGCACTGGATCTAACAGGTAAGGGCTGAGATAGGGCAGAGCCCGTCTCAAGCCCCGCTGTTAGATCCATCTGCGATCCCCACGAATGACGTCGCCGCTCAGCCTCGGCATAAGCGGGACCCGAACCGCGGGGATCGCGAACCGAACCACTCTCCTCAAAGAGTGATTGGCGGGAGCGGAGCGTTCTAAGAGGCAAACGCTCGCAATGCTCACAATCAGCCCCCTCGAGAGCTGACTGGGCATGCTGCACTCCCAAACAAACAACACATAAGCTGTGTGTATCCCCGCCCGTTAAATAGCGTGAGCAGGGAGGAACACACTTCTTAAATTGTTGTTCGCTCGCCATTGTCTCTCAATATAACATATATATATATATATAGTTTTTTGAAATAGTGAAACTCCTGCTTAGTGACAGACAAAAACATTTGAGACAGATCCACATATAGCGCTTACTGAAGGCATAGAAGCTGTCGCGCTTGTGTTTTGGGGGTGCTTTATAGTTTCCTGGTCGATGACGTCACCCGCCTATGACGTTCCGTCTCTCCATTGGACTGATTCCATACATGCTTCATGACGCACAACGCATGGGCGTTCCCACAGCTTGACGCAACTCGAGTTCCCTTGAAAGGGAAGTTTAATTTTTATCATTACATTATGGAAAATAATGAACTTTATCACAATATGCAAATTTTTTGAGAAGGACCTGTATAGTTGGATCAAAAACTTTTCAACTGATAGGTGGATCTTAATAAGAGTAGGGAAAGAATTGAGTACAAAGTATTTAGTGGAAAATGGAACTCCTCAAGAAAGTATAATTAGTCCATTTTTGTTTTCAATTATGATAAATGAAGTGTTTAGTAGAGTTGATAGGTCTATAAGTGTTGCTTCATTTGCAGATAATGGTGTTATGTGAAAAAAGGGAAGAAATATAGAATATATAGTGAGGAAGATGCAAGAGGCAATTGGGAAGGTAGAGAGTTGGGGAATGGAATGGGGTTTTAGTTTTTCAGTGGAAAAGACCAAAGTAATCTGTTTTTCTCAAAGGAAAAATCAAGAACAGATTCAACTTAAACTTTATGACAAAAGTCTAGAGAGAATGGAATGTTTTAAGTATCTCGGGATATGGTTTGACAAAAAACGTAACTGTAAAATACATATTGAGAATATTGTTGAAAAATGTAAAAGAATATTGAATGTAGTAAGATGGTAGAGAGTGGGGAGCATGTAGGACCTCATTGAAAGTAGTATATATTGGATTAACTAGGGCAGTTATTGATTATGGATGTACAGTTTACCAGTCTGCTTCAAGAACTTATTATTAAAAAAGTTGGATGTTATTCAAAGTCAGGCGTTGAGACTCTGTCGTGGTGCTTTTAAAACAACCCCAGTAGCGGCTTTACAAGTAGAAATGAATGAGATGCCATTGGAGATTAGAAGAAATCAGATAGCATTAACGTACTGGGCAAATTTAAGAGGGCATAAGGAAAGACACCCGACTCAGAAGGTGTAACAACCATGTCAAGAAAGGGAAAGACGAAAGATTAAGAGCTTTGGTTGGATAATAAGGTATGCAGTTGATGAGATAGGGATAGTAGATATGATGGTAAGTCCAACTGTGCCATTATCTAATGTTCCACCTTGGCTATTGGGGAGTTAAGGCCTCATTATGCTTCTGCGTCAACTCCTAGGCGTAGCTACGCCGTCACTCCTACGGCGTGGTGGCCGTTTTATGGTTCTGCGTCAGGTTGCGGTGCATCTGACCAATCACAGTCCTTGCGGTCTGCGTCGCCTCGACGCGTGGTTACAATTTTTTGGAGGTGCACGTCGAGCTACGGCGGAGGGGTCGGAGAGGGGTTCGCCGTCGATTCGACGCAGAAGCATAAAACAAGCTTTAGAGGTAGATTTCCAACTTTTACAGTGGAAAAAAGAGAATAGTATTGATAGTAGTCAGGTTAGTAGATATATAGAGGAGAATTATTCTATGTTTGTTATATACAGATGCATCAAAAACAGAAGAAAATAGAGTAGGAGCTGCGTTTATTATACCAGAAGTGAATGTTATGTTAAATAAGAGAGTAAATGATAAATTATCAGTGTATACAAGAGAAATGCTGGCCATTCTCTTAGCCATTGAGTGGGTTGAAAATAGTAGGTCAAGGGAAGTGTTAATAGGGCCAGATTCAAGTAGTGCGTTAACCAGTATTAAGAACATGCAATCAGAAGCAAGACAAGATATTTTGTTGGAAATAGCCCAAGCTGTTTATAGAATTAATAGAGTAGGAGTAGTAGTAAAATTCATCTGGATTCCAGCCCATATAGGAGTAGAAGGAAATGAATTGGCAGACAAATATGCCAAAAAAGCAACCAAAAAAACAGAGATAGACAGGGCCGGCCCTAGCCAATTTGCAGCCCTTGGCAAGATTTTACCTGGTGCCCCATGCATCATAGCCCATTTCACCCTGTCATTGTGTTCATGATTATTTGTCCTATATATATATATTCATGCACCAACTATTCATTGAGCGCTATAGCAAAAGTGTTTGTTTTACAGTTGATGGCAGCAATCTTCCACTAAACTATGGCACGTTTCATGTTTTCACCATGAAAGAAACTGAAAAATGTCTTCTTTAATGTTAATTTTACATAAAACGTTGCTACTTTTAATAAACCTGTAGCCTATATAAATATCATCAAAAATTTTGGCAAATAAATCTAAAAAATGCCATATATCCCCTTCAAAACTGCACAACTGTAGAGTAAAAAATTAATTAATAAAAGTGATTGAATACGTCTAAAAAAACTGACATGATTGTTACAAATCACAGTGTCTGGGGCCTCTGGAGAACAACTGTTAGCATAAAGTTTAAGGTAAAAATAACTGCCATTAAATTATATATCTTACTGCAATTAGATAAACTGTTCATTCATTACATTACCTCTGTCTTTATCCCCTTTTATCCTCTTCTCTTCCGTTTGGCACTGTATCTATTGCAGACTATAATGCTAATCTAAACATGTCATGTAAATTTGGCCATCCGTCACAATCAGATAACTTTCACCATGTCTAGACCTGTCGCGAGCTGCCAGGCCCGTTTCTACGGGGTGCTTGAGTGTGTTAAGTGTCCTCAAACGAAAGAAATGCTGTCTATCTTGGTTGCAGCGAGGGGAGACGCTACACAACAAATTACCAACAATTAACTGATCGCGCGCGCCCTTCTTCTGACGCAGTTCAAGCACTCGCTGGCCGGGGGAAGATTGATGCGTTGTTTTGCTTTATTTTGTAGTATGTTGAATTGATGTTTTTAAAACAGTAAAAAATTCACTCGTTCACTCATTTTGGCGCCCCTATTGAGTGGCGCCCCTAGCACTTGCCTATTCCGCCTATGCCACGGGCCGGCCCTGAGAGATAGATATGGTAATAAGTTATAGTAAGGCGGAAATTAAAAGCATAATCAAAGTAGAAATGAGAAAGAAAGTAACAGGGAAGTAAAAGGGAAGAGGACATTATTTTGAGAATGAGATTTGGGCATACTGGATTAAATAGTACGCTTAAAATAATAGGGAAACATGAAACTGGGATGTGTGAGGTCTGTAATATTAACGAAACAGTAGAACATGTAATTATTAATTGTCATAAGGAGGAAAGGATGGAGCTGAAAGACTAGCTGAAAATTAGATTTGAAATGAAGGAAATATTACAAATGAATTCAGGGCATGTAGGGTATAGAGCGATGTTTGTGTTTTTGAGTAAAACAGGGCTTATTAGAAGGATGTGAGTTTAGTTGTCTTAGAAAGTTGTATTTAATAATAATGATAATGTATGAATAATAATAATGACATTAGATATTTATGTAGTTATTTATTGGTTTTATTTACTTATGTAGATATTGTATTTATTTATTTCAAGGGAAGTGAGAAAAGGCTATTGTGATTCACACTCCATATCAGAAGGTGTCGGTAATCCACACTTAAAAGTTGTTTGCCAACCGCCATTAAAAGAAAGAAGAAGAAGAAGAAGAAGAAGAAGAAGAGGCCTAGGGAGGAGGTCCAATCTTTTGTGTGGAGTTGTGCTGGTTGGTAGCACTTCTTTGTGTGTTGGTGCACAGACGCGGTCTGGTTGAGCTGGGGCCTGTTTCAGAAAAAAGGTTAAGTAAAAACTCTGAGTATGTTAACCCTGAAATGAGGGAAACTCTGGGTTTTCTGTTTCAGAATGGGAGGTAAGTCAAACCTGAGAGAGCAGGGTAAGTCAAGCCCGTTTCTGAAAGAGAGGTAACTTATACTCAGAGTCAGTTACCATAGTAACTTAACCTATGAACCTAACCTGGTCAGGAGTTTATTTCGGTCTCCTCCCCTTTTTTAAAGAGGAAGCGGTGTTTAAACACCTCATTCATTCTTTCGGTACATTCAGTCATTGCTGTTTTTACCGCTGTTTTTAATTTTTTTTTAATAAGATGAAGTCTATATAACTCATTAACTGGGGAATTATTTTTCATAATTTCTGATGTATTGAGTAGGCTACTTACAACTATCTGGGGTTCTGTTGGGACAGGAGGCTCCAAAAGACAGATATTACCATCCGAATCTGTTGGGACCAATGAAAAACCCAACCGAAAGTAAAATAAATGGAAATATCAAAAATACCCTATACAAAAAATAACACGCATATAGACCTTTTACATTTTATGAAGGACCTTGGATCTTCGGGAGTGACTGGCTCTGATGAAGTCCCTCCAGGAATTCCCTCAGCCAAAAATGCTGCTGCACTGCTAGACACTGGATGCTTTTTAGTTATTTAATATGTCAAATGTTTGTAAAGTCAGGTAGCCTACATCCATGATATGCTCAAGCCTTACCTGATTGAATTATGTTTTTATATTTCATTTTCAGCTGCTTCCACGTTCTTTTAATGACCTAGCCTACATGAAAATTAAAATTAGGTTTAATAACATACTGTTCTTCCAGTTTCACCTCTGATATTATAACAGTTGGGTAAGTTACTCTAAAATAGTAATTAATTACTAACTACAAATGACATCTTCAACAGAGTAATTATGTTAATGTAATAATTACTATCTCTAGAAATTATTGGTCTACTTATTACTAATTACTTTATAAATCCCATATCAAACTCAACCACTTAACAATACAAGGGGAGACAAGAAACTGCGCTTTTAATGCTTTCAAATGAACAATATACAATTGCATGAATTATTCTTGAATTGACCAAAGTGTGTATAGAGGGAGAAGATTACATTAAAAATATACATTTTAAAAATGTATGTTAAATCCACTGACGTTATTGTTTTATACAAAATTGTTCTATAGTCTATGCAGTAGCCTATTTAATGTTATTACATCAGATTTTATTTTAATTTACAGAAGAATTAAGAGTAATCCCTTTAATTAAATTACAATATTTAGATTACAATATTTAGATTAGATATACAATATTTAGATTAATTACTGTAATTAATTACACCCAACACTGTATAACAGTAATTCCTCTTTTTGTTTGGCGCTGTTACCATGGTGACTCATAATATCTGCGCTCCATTGATAATAACTTTTTATAGTTGTGGTGCACGCGCTTAACTCAGAGTCAGTCAACTTAGAGTTGATTGAACTTCCTCATTTCAGCTGTTCTGAAACCGAAAACTCAGAGTTTCCCATCTCAGGGTAAGTCAACTCAGAGTTCAAGTTTTAACTCAGAGTTGGTTGAACCTCCTTATTGAAACAGGCCCCAGGTAGGCCAAGTGAATATTGACTGTTTTGTTTTATGTTTACAAAGCTTTTTTTCACGGAAATAGATGTTTTAAATGCAGACACAAACATCGGGCTGTCCGGTGACATGTCCATGTTGGTTTGTGCATGATTGGTCTGATGAGCAGGTAGGCTAAATAAATAGTGATTGTTTTGTTTCCTATTTTTGAAGCCTTGTTTTACTAATTAGTTTTACAAACATTGTGTATTTGTAGGTCATTTGGTCACGCCCGTTCCTATCTTGGAAGTTAGTCCAGGGTTTGTGGCTGTGTCGCAGGTAATGTGAGGTTTTTATACAGTGCTTGTAAGTGTCTTGATTTTATTTTTCTAATAAGATTAAAGTAAACAAAATACGTTTCGTGGTTATTTTTGTGTATTGTTAATTGTGTTTTTTTTTTTTGTATTAGGTTTAGTTGATCGCTTTTCCTCTTGTATTTTCTTTTGTTTGATTCCCCAGCCAGCCAGTACCTGCATGTTTGCGCTGTATGCCTCCAGCGCAAGGAGTTATGGATGTTGTGAATCAGACTGGCTAGGGGGATTTTTGAATTTTTTCTTCTATTTTTTTGTGTATACATCACTTCCCAGCCTCGTGTTGCCAGTCAACTTTTGTACCCTCTGTTATATTGATGCTTTAGAACGCATGAACTTGATTTGCATGAGACTTAAGTTTGCAGTGGAATTCCTTTTTGGTTTGGAGTATATTTGAGTTTGTTATACCTTTATGTAATATGATTTTGGGGTTATTTGTGTAATTTATTCTTTTGCTTTATTTTGAATTGTTCTGTGTGACAAAGTTGGGATTGTATTGGGGTTTATAGAGGGTTGGCTGGTTATTCACAACATTGGGGAGGGAAGGAATTCTTGTTCTACAATGTATTTTCTTTGATTATATATATTGTTGTATTTGTTTATTTGTCAATAAATCGTATTTTTGTGAGATGAGTTTTCTTCTTTTTTGAGTTCATTGTAGTCATTTCGATCTCCATTGCGTGAAGGAGAAGTTACCTTGGTACACATTGAAGAACTAAAACTCATTCTTTTTTTTTATAATAAAACTAATACATTTTAAGGTAGCCAAAGTCATATTCTTAAACCGACATGTTTTTAATTATTGCTATTGCCCTGCTAATTTAGTCAGTATTGATTCACTGATTCTAGCTTTTGTCTTTTCTGTCTCTTTCCTTTCATGTGAAATGAGTAGGCTACACATTCTTATATTCATAAATATTAACTTTATTTCTATTCAATTTTCAAAATTACTTATACATGTGTCACATGATGTTAAGACCGCCAGACAGCAGTCCATATGGGACCTTTTGAACTTTTTTTTTTTCTGGTCAGAGGGTCCCCAGAAGGTCTAAAAGCTACATGATGTCCTCATAGACTCTTTCTGATGTAAAAAAAAGTCAATTCAAGTCCGCCTTAGACTCTTTCTGATGTTAAAAAGTCATCAAGTCCGCCAGACAGTAGTCTATATGGGACTTTTTAAACTTTTTTGTTCTTGTCAGAGGGTCCCCAGAAGGTCTAAAAGATCCATGATGTCCTTATAGACTCTTTCTGATGTTAAAAAGTCAAGTAAAGTCCGCCAGACAGTAGTCCATATGGGACCTTTTGAACTTTTTTTCTGCTCAGAGGGTCCCCAGAAGGTCTAAAAGCTACATGATGTCCTCATAGACTCTTTCTGATGTTAAAAAGTCGTCAAGTCCACTAGACAGTAGTCCATATGGAACCTTTTGAACTTTTTTTCTGGTCAGAGGGTCCCCAGAAGGTCTAAAAGATCCATGATGTCCTTATAGACTCTTTCTGATGTTAAAAAGTCAAGTAAAGTCCGCCAGACAGTAGTCCATATGGGACTTTTTGAACTTTTTTTTCTGGTCAGAGGGTACCCAGAAGGTCTAAAGATCCATGATGTCCTTATAGACTCTTTCTGATGTTAAAAAGTCGTCAAGTTCGCCAGGTAGTAGTCCATATGGGAGCTTTTGAACTTTTTTTCTGGTCAGCGGGTCCCCAGAAGGTCCAAAAGCTACATGATGTCCTCATAGACTCTTTCTGATGTTAAAAAGTCGTCCAGTCCGCCCGACAGTAGTCCATATGGGAGCTTTTGAACTCTTTTTCTGGTCAGAGGGTCCCCAGGAGGTCTAAAAGATCCAAGATGTCATTATAGACTCTTTCAAATGTTCAAAAGTCAGATCAAGTCCGCCAGACAGTAGTCCATATGGGAGCTTTTGAACTTTTTCTACTCAGAGGGTCCCCAGAAGGTCATAAAGCTACATGATGTTCTCATAGACTCTTTCTGATGTTAAAAAGTCAAGTCAAGTCCACCAGACAGCAGTCCATATGGGAGCTTTTGAACTTTGTTTCTGCTCAGAGGGTCCCCAGAAGGTCTAAAAGCTACATGATGTCCTTATAGACTCTTTCTGATGTTAAAAAGTCGTCAAGTCTGCCAGACAGGAGTCCATGTGGTACCTTTCATACTTTTTTTCTGCTCAGAGGGTCCCCAGAAGGTCTAAAAGCTACATGATGTCCTCATAGACCCCTTCTGATGTTAAAAAGTGAATTCAAGTCCGCCAGACAGCAGTCCATATGGGACCTTTCATACTTTTTTTCTGCTCAGAGGGTCCCTAGAAGGTATAAAAGCTACATGATGTCCTCATAGACTCTTTCTGATGTTAAAAAGTCGTCAAGTCCGCCAGACAGTAGTCCATATGGGAGTTTTTGAACTTTTTTTCTACTCAGAGGGTCCCCAAAATGTTTAAAAGCTACATGATGTCCTTATAGGCTCTTTTTTCTGATTTTAAATCAAGTCCGCCAGACAGTAGACCATATCAGGGTATAAATGACCATATCATTTATAACCATTGCGTACGCCAAAAACAGGCCCTGAAAGAGGCGTACGCCACTTACGACGAACAAGTTGTGATTTATAAAAACAAACTTGACGGGAAAATTTGCGCACCTCCACTCAAACTCTGACCCATGCGTACGAACATTTTGGAGATGGAGCAGTTTGGCGACACCGATGGTGAGCTGGAGTTAAATTTCTTTTTGGTCACTTTTAGACAGAAAATCTAAAGAAAATTATACATATACAGAAAGATAATACAAATATAATTTCACAAACCAAGCCTATCACATGAAGCAAACATCCATCCCTTCTTAAATGTCCGCGCCAGTGAGCGCGTTTGGCTGTTTCGTGAAACTGACGCATAGCATGATGCATCTAAAACCGTAAATCTTCATTATAAGTCCTAATCATAAATACAGTTCATGTTCACAATAACAGTTTAAATAAAACAATGATTTAAACTTTGTTTTACTTCTGTTGTAAAGATTTAGATTAAATATGCCATTCTGATTAATGTAGTTAAACACTTAAATTACATGAAATCATCACTGAGAAGTTACAACATTTTTTATATTCAATAAATAGAAATATTTTTTGTGGATGCAATGCTTTCGAACACTTTTCCTCTTGCATGCTGTGTTTTAATGTTTTAACTAAAGAGATAATTACTTATCATGATAATAGCAGATTGTCTGAGAAAATGTTTACTTGCAAATAATGCACAACAAGGTCTATCTGTTTCCATTAAAAACATAAATCAATTAAAAATACTCTTTGGCCAGTGGAAAAGATTAAGAAAAACTTTCTCCAAAATGTATTCTATACTATTTGATTTATTTATTCAAAAACAAGGCAAGGATAGGCAACTAGTTTTTATTAATGTAACTAATGTGACAGCACAGCCGCATTTCATATTTTCCTGATGTCTTGTACCGTTAAACATGTTATTTCGTGGATGAATAATCATATGCAAATGATATGCAGATGAGGATATGCATAGTAAAACTAGGCGTTGTAAGCTCCATATGGTTGTTTCGGGGAGGAGACGCATGTGCGCACAATCTTCCGCTAACTGGGATTTATAAAGTGAATTCTGCGCAGGTTCTGGCGTACGCACGGTTTTATAAGTCTGACTTATTATTTTGAGTACGCCATTTTTAGCTTTCTGGCGCACGTACAATTTTAGTAATTATCCTACGCACAGTTTTATAAATGAGGCCCCAGACCTTTTGAACTTTTTTTTTCTGGTCAGAGGGATCCAAAACGTTTAAAAGCTACATGATGTCCTTATACACTCTTTTTTCTGATGTTAAAATGTCAAATCAAGTCCGCCAGACAGTAGTCCATATCAGACCTTTTGAACTTTTTTTTCTGGTCAGAGGGTCCCCAAAACATTTAAAAGCTACATGATGTCCTTATAGAGTCTTTCTTCTGATGTTAAAAAGTCAAGTCAAGTCCGCCAGACAGTAGTCCATATCAGTCTTTTGAACTTTTTTTTCTGGTCAGAGGCTCCCCAGTAGGGCTGGGGCGGTATGGATTTTTTCTAACCGCGGTTGAAAAGCAAGATTTTCCCGCGGTTATGGCGGTAAACCGCTTTAAATAGCCAGCCCCCAAACCCATCCAAACCCCCCCCACCCCCCCCCTAAATAAGGGGGGGGTTTGTATTTTCCTAAATAAGGAAAATAGATTTCCTTATTTAAGAATATTCTCAGATACATTCGCATTGAATTCATCATTTTCAGGAGAATACATTATGATGTTCACATTGGAAATGAAAGAACACCTATTGCAACATGTCTTAATTACAAATATTATACTCCATATTTATGTTTACATAATATAGTGTTATTTTTTATTTAATCTATGTCGATTATTGAACAGCATGAGTAAGATAGTATCATAAGATAGGTCAGACACGATTTTGACCACTTTATTAAGTTGTGTTTTGTAGAAAGACTTTCTTTAAATTAAATTTCATTGAACCATAATTTTAATCACTGTTTCATTAACTAATTGTCTGGAATTAAGAAATAAGATGCAAATAGCAGACATATAATCAGGAGGACGTGGAAGCGCGGGTGCGATGTCTTGCGCGTGAACTGGAGCTCGTCTCATAAATGAACCGAAACTCGGCGTAGGCTGAGCCTAAATTTCTACTTTTAAACAAAATTCAAAACGAAATGATAACATTTTAGTCTACAGTAGCCTAGTCAGGTAAGGTCAGGTTTGCCGATGTGCATTATAGGCTATATTCATATTTATCCCTGGGCGCCGATCGGAGACGGAGTTCACTGCTGATATTCTGGGGATACAACATAGCCAATATACTAGGGACTTTAGCCTTTAAATATCTTTGCTGCATTGGATCAGTGTTCTTTCTAGAACAGCCAAGAGCTTTCTAGCCTCGTGACAGCAGCGCCTCGCATTGCTCATAGACCTTAAAACAGTCAGCGGATGCGGTTTCGAAAATTGATCAAAAAACGTTGGTGCGGATGGATGTCGGACAGATGATGAGTTTTGTGATGCGGTTGCTGATGAAATAATAATAGCCCATCCACGCATCTCTAATACGAATGGAATGTTATTATGCGTCATGGAACATTGCGCTCCTCAACTCGCGAAAGGTCGGATTTGCTCCATCTTTTGAAGATAAGTTTTGTTTAGAAAAACTTGAATCCATGTAGGCCACAATATCATTAGACATAATCCATGTCATTAGAATCAATGAATCCATGTCATTAGACACAACGTGCACACATGTGCAGGCCAAGTCACTTTTTTTTTTTTTTTTTGCGGTTATGACGGTGACGAGCTCAGACCCGCGGTTGGAGTCACGTGACCCCGGTATTGCGGTAATGCGGTAACCGTCCCAGCCCTAGTCCCCAGAACGTTTAAAAGCCACACGATGTCATTTAGACTCTTTTTTCTGATGTTAAAAAGTCAAGTCCACCAGACAGTAGTCCATATCGGACCTTTTGAACCTTTTTTTCTGGTCAGAGGGTCCCTATAACATTAAAAAGCCACATGATGTCCTTAAAGACTCCTTTTTCTGATGTTACAAAGTCAAGTCAAGTCCACCAAACAGTAGTCCATATCTGACCTTTTGAACTTTTTTGTCTGGTCGGAGGGTCCCCAAAACGTTTAAAAGCTACATGGTGTCCTTATAGACTCTTTTTTCTGATGTTAAAAAGTCAAGTCAAGTCCACCAGACAGTAGTCCATATCGGACCTTTTGAACTTTTTTTTCTGGTCGGAGGGTCGCTAGACCGTTTAAAAGCCACATGATGTCCTTATAGACTTTTTTCTGATGTTAAAAAGTCAAGTCAAGTCCGCCAGGCAGTAGTCCATATTGGACTTTTTGAACTTTTTTTCTGGCCAGAGGGTCCCCAAAATGTTTTAAAGCCACATGATGTCATTATAGACTTTTTTCTGATGTTAAAAAGTCAATTCAAGTCTGCCAGACAGTAGTCCATATCGGACCTTTTGAACTTCTTTTTCTGGTCAGAGGGTCCCCAAAACGTTTAAAAGCCACATGATGTCCTTATAGACTCTTTTTTCTGATGTTAAAAAGTCAAGTCAAGTCCACCAAACAGTAGTCCATATCGGACCTTTTGAACTTCTTTTTCTGGTCAGAGGGTCCCCAAAACGTATAAAAGCTACATGATGTCCTTATAGACTCTTTTTTCTGATGTTAAAAAGTCAAATTAAGTCCGCCAGACAGTAGTCCATATCGGACCTTTTGAACTTTTTTTTTTTCTGGTCAGAGGGTCCCCAAAAAGTTTAAAAGCTACATGATGTCCTTATAGACTTTTTTCTGATGTTCAAAAGTCAAGTCAAGTCCGCCAGATAGTAGTCCATATCGGACCTTTTGAACTTTTTTTTCTGGTCAGAGGGTCCCTAGAACGTTTTAAAGCCACATGATGTCCTTATAGCATTTTTTCTGATGTTAAAAAGTCAAGTCCGCCAGACAGTAGTCCATATCGGACCTTTTGAACTTTTTTTTCTGGTCAGAGGGTCCCCAAAACGTTTAAAAGCGACATGATGTCCTTATAGACTCTTTTTTCTGATGTTAAATCAATTCAAGTCCACCAAGGCAGTAGTCCATATCGAACCTTTTGAACTTTTTTTTCTGGTCAGAGGGTCCCCAAAACGTTTAAAAGCCACATGATGTCCTTATAGCATTTTTTCTGATGTTTAAAAGTCAAGTCAAGTCTGACAGACAGCAGTCCATATCGGTCATTTGAACTTTTTTTTTTGGTCAGAGGGTCCCCAAAACGTTTAAAAGCTACATGATGTCCTTATAGACTATTTTTTCTGATGTTAAAAAGTCAAGTCAAGTTGTTTAAAAGCCACATGATGTCCTTATAGACTTTTTTCTGATGTTAAAAAGTCAAGTCAAGTCTGCCAGACAGTAGTCCATATCGGACCTTTTGAACTTTTTTTTCTGGCCAGAAGGTCCCCAAAACGTTTAAAAGCTACATGGTGTCCTTATAGACTCTTTTTTCGATGTTAAAAAGTCAAGTCAAGTCCACCAGACAGTAGTCCATATCGGACCTTTTGAACTTTTTTTTTCTGGTCGGAGGGTCGCTAGACCGTTTAAAAGCCACATGATGTCCTTATAGACTTTTTTCTGATGTTAAAAAGTCAAGTCAAGTCCGCCAGGCAGTAGTCCATATTGGACTTTTTGAACTTTTTTCTGGCCAGAGGGTCCCCAAAACGTTTTAAAGCCACATGATGTCCTTATAGACTTTTTTCTGATGTTAAAAAGTCAATTCAAGTCTGCCAGACAGTAGTCCATATCGGACCTTTTGAACTTCTTTTTCTGGTCAGAGGGTCCCCAAAACGTTTAAAAGCCACATGATGTCCTTATAGACTCTTTTTTCTGATGTTAAAAAGTCAAGTCAAGTCCACCAGACAGTAGTCCATATCGGACCTTTTGAACTTTTTTTTCTGGTCGGAGGGTCGCTAGACCGTTTAAAAGCCACATGATGTCCTTATAGACTTTTTTCTGATGTTAAAAAGTCAAGTCAAGTCTGCCAGACAGTAGTCCATATCGGACCTTTTGAACTTTTTTTTCTGGCCAGAGGGTCCCCAAAACGTTTAAAAGCTACATGGTGTCCTTATAGACTCTTTTTTCGATGTTAAAAAGTCAAGTCAAGTCCACCAGACAGTAGTCCATATCGGACCTTTTGAACTTTTTTTTTCTGGTCGGAGGGTCGCTAGACCGTTTAAAAGCCACATGATGTCCTTATAGACTTTTTTCTGATGTTAAAAAGTCAAGTCAAGTCCGCCAGGCAGTAGTCCATATTGGACTTTTTGAACTTTTTTCTGGCCAGAGGGTCCCCAAAACGTTTTAAAGCCACATGATGTCCTTATAGACTTTTTTCTGATGTTAAAAAGTCAATTCAAGTCTGCCAGACAGTAGTCCATATCGGACCTTTTGAACTTCTTTTTCTGGTCAGAGGGTCCCCAAAACGTTTAAAAGCCACATGATGTCCTTATAGACTCTTTTTTCTGATGTTAAAAAGTCAAGTCAAGTCCACCAAACAGTAGTCCATATCGGACCTTTTGAACTTCTTTTTCTGGTCAGAGGGTCCCCAAAACGTTTAAAAACCACATGATGTCCTTATAGACTCTTTTTTTCTGATGTTAAAAAGTCAAATTAAGTCCGCCAGACAGTAGTCCATATCGGACCTTTTGAACTTTTTTTTTCTGGTCAGAGGGTCCCCAAAAAGTTTAAAAGCTACATGATGTCCTTATAGACTTTTTTCTGATGTTAAAAAGTCAAGTCAAGTCCGCCAGATAGTAGTCCATATCGGACCTTTTGAACTTTTTTTTCTGGTCAGAGGGTCCCTAGAACGTTTTAAAGCCACATGATGTCCTTATAGCATTTTTTCTGATGTTAAAAAGTCAAGTCTGCCAGACAGTCGTCCATATCGGACCTTTTGAACTTTTTTTTCTGGTCAGAGGGTCCCCAAAACGTTTAAAAGCGACATGATGTCCTTATAGACTCTTTTTTCTGATGTTAAATCAAGTCAAGTCCACCAAGGCAGTAGTCCATATCGGACCTTTTGAACTTTTTTTTCTGGTCAGAGGGTCCCTAAAACGTTTTAAAGCCACATGATGTCCTTATAGACTCTTTTTTCTGATGTTAAATCAAGTCAAGTCCACCAAGGCAGTAGTCCATATCGGACCTTTTGAACTTTTTTTTCTGGTCAGAGGGTCCCTAAAACGTTTTAAAGCCACATGATGTCCTTATAGCATTTTTTCTGATGTTTAAAAGTCAAGTCAAGTCTGACAGACAGCAGTCCATATCGGTCTTTTGAACTTTTTTTTTTGGTCAGAGGGTCCCCAAAACGTTTAAAAGCTACATGATGTCCTTATAGACTATTTTTTCTGATGTTAAAAAGTCAAGTCAAGTTGTTTAAAAGCCACATGATGTCCTTATAGACTTTTTTCTGATGTTAAAAAGTCAAGTCAAGTCCGCTAGACAGTAGTCCATATCGGACCTTTTGAACTTTTTTTTCTGGTCAGAGGGTCCCCAAAACATTTAAAAGCTACATGATGTCCTTATAGACTATTTTTTCTGATGTTAAAACGTCAAGTCAAGTCCGCCAGACAGTAGTCCATATACGACCTTTTGAACCGTTTTTTCTGGTCAGAGGGTCCCTATAACGTTTAAAAGCTACATGGTGTCCTTAAAGACTCTTTTTTCTGATGTTAAAAAGTCAAGTCAAGTCTGCCAAGGCAGTAGTCCATATCGGACCTTTTGAACTTTTTTTTCTGGTCAGAGGGTCCCCAAAACGTTTAAAAGCTACATGATGTCCTGATAGACTCTTTTTTCTGATGTTAAAAAGTCAAGTCAAGTCCACTAGACAGTAGTCCATATCGGACCTTTTGAACTTTTTTTCTGGTCAGAGGGTCCCCAAAACGTTTAAAAGCCTCATGATGTCCTTATATACTCTTTTTTCTTATGTTAAAAAGTCAAATCAAGTCTGCCAAGACAGTAGTCTTGGGGTGACCTTCTTGGGGACCCTCTGACCAGAAAAAAAGTTCAAAAGGTCCGATATATACTACTGTCTGGCGGACTTGAGCTGACTTTTTAACATCAGAACGAGTCTACAAAGACATCATGTAACTTTTAGACCTTCTGTGGACCCTCTGACCAGAAAAAAAGTTCAAAAGGTCCAACATGGACTATTGTCTGGCGTACTTGAGCAGACTTTTTAACATCAGAAAGAGTCTATAAGGACATCATGTAGCTTTTAGACCTTCTGGGGACCATCTGACCAGAAAAAAAGTTCAAAAGGTCACATATGGACTACTGTGTGGCGGTCTTACCATCATCATGAGACACATGCATAAATAATTTTTAAAATTTAATAGAAATAATGTTAAGTTGTCCAGTCAGTAGTCCATGTCGGACCTTTGAACTTTTTTTGACCTGAACATATTTCTGGTCCAAGAGTGCTTGATCTTGATTTTTCTATATAGACTACTTCTGATGCTTCATAAGCCATATAGAAGTCCATACCTGATCTATTGAACTTATTTTTGGTCTAAAAGTCCTCAAAATGTTTTCAATAGTATAAACTTGTAGACTCCTTCTGATGTTAAATCAGCCATACATAGGTCCCTTTTTGACCTACTGAACATATTTCTGGTCCAAGAGTACTTGATCTTGAACTTTCTAAATATGGACTCCTTCTGATGCTTCATAAGCCGATTGCATTGCATTGCATACTGACCCTAACTTATTTAGGTAATCATTGCATTAGCCTTTTTCATTACATTACAAATGAAACTCATTCGCGGTTGCACAATCTATCCTTGTGCATTGAAGATTAACATAAACTTGGCACTTGTTGCATTGCAATGCATATAAGAAATAACTCATTCCTTTGTGCATTGAAAGGGTAATATTTTTACTGTCTGGCGGACTTGACTTTTTAACATCAAAAAGAGTCTATGAGGACATCAAGTACCTTTTAAACCTTCAGGGGACCCTCTGACCAGAAAAAAAGCTCAAAAGGTCCGATATGGACTACTGTCTGGCGGACTTGACTTCACTTTTTAACATCAGAAGAAAGACTCTATAAGGACATCATGTGGCTTTTAAACGTTCTAGGGACCCTCTGACCAGAAAAAAAGTTCAATAGGTCCGTTATGGACTACTGCCTGGCAGACTTGACTTGACTTTTTAACATCAGAAAAAGGTCTATAAGGACATCATGTGGCTTTAAAACGTTTTGGGGACCCTCTGGCCAGAAAAAAAAGTTAAAAGGTCCGATATGGACTACTGCCTTGGCGGACTTGATTTGACTTTTTAACATCAGAAGAAAGACTCTATAAGGACATCATGTGGCTTTTAAACCTTCTAGGGACCCTCTGACCAGAAAAAGAAGTTCAAAAGGTCCGATATGGACTACTGTCTGGCAGACTTGACTTGACTTTTTAACATCAGAAAAAAGTCTATAAGGACATCATGTCACGGTAGACATATTCTCTGTTCCTTCTAGTCTTGTGTTTATGTTGTTGGGTGAGTGCACGTGTGTAGTGGGTGTGAGTGTATGACATCACCTGATCCGCTCCAGCTGATCGTCATTCATCACCAGCTGCAATCAATCTCACGACTCCTTAAATACTTACCACTGTTCTATCATCCCTGTCAGATCGTTGTTTGATGTCCTGCGTGTTGGTGTTCCGGTGTTCTGTTCCTGCTTTGTGTTCCTGTTCCTCGTCGTCTGCATCTGGTTCTCCTGTCTTCTCACCGTCACCTCCGCACCGCACTTCTTCACGGATCCTGGCCATCGAAGTCCCTGCGTCACGGTGTTCCTCCTGCTTGTACTGTATTCCATTTATCATCCATTAAACTGTTAACTCGCAACTGCTTCCTGTCCTTTATCCAGACGCTATGACAGAACGATCTGACCGTCAAATGGAAGCAGCGAGTTCATCTTCGGGATCCTTGGAAGAATTTATCCAACATAGCATTCGGAGGATGGATTCTCAGCAGCGGGATATCGGCGACACGGGCCGGGCAGTACAAGCATTAGTGACGCAGGTGTCCGAGCTCACCCAGCAGATCCAACGCCTACAGAATCCCGCTGCGCCGCCCACGCCGGTCGTTCCCCCACCAACTCCAGAGAGACCATCGCAGACCGAGCCCCGCCTACCGGTACCAGAGTCATACGCTGGAGAACCAGCCTTTTGCAGAGCGTTTCTGACACGCTGCTCCATGCACTTCGCTCTTCAACCACATACTTTCAACACGGAACAGGCTAAAGTGGCGTTCGTGCTGACGTTGCTAACCGGGAAGGCGGCGCTTTGGGGAACGGCGGTGTGGGAGAATCAGAATCCATGCTGCGCCTCGTTCCAGACCCTCGCCGCCGAGATGAGAAAGGTATTCGATCGGGCTGTCTCTGGGAGGGAGGCAGCCAGAGCATTGGCGGACCTTCGTCAGGGAGAGAAATCTGTCTCCGACTTCTCGATCGAGTTTCGGACCTTGGCGGCGGAGTGCGGCTGGAACGAGGAGGCGCAGTGGGATATGTTCCTGCATGGGTTGGCTGACCACGTCCAGAAAGAGATTTACGCCCTGGATCTGCCGACCACACTGAATGGCCTCATTGATCTTGCTCTGCGGGTGGACGCCCAACTGCCAAGAGTCGAGCGTCGGATTCCGTCCACCCGTACCTTCGGAGGAAATGACGTGACACGATCCAGCGGCAGGGACGTGGTCAGCCCCGTCTACGATCCCGAGCCCATGCAGGTGGGTCGAGCTCGGCTTTCCCGGGAGGAGAGGGAGAGGCGGAGGTCCCAGGGCCTTTGCCTGTATTGTGGAGGAGCGGGACATTTTGCTTATAATTGCCCGGTAAAAGGCCAAGCCCGATAGTAAACTTGAGGCTACTATCGGGTGGGATCTCCGCCAGGAAGACCTCATCAGCGACTACATCTACCTCCACGCTCCTCCCGGTGAGACTAAGATGGTCAGTCCATCAGCACGACTGCCAAGCACTTCTGGACTCTGGGGCTGAAGGTAATTTTATGGACCACACTTTTGCACAGAAATTTCAGATTCCCCTCAGAACTCTCACTCATAGGATCGCTGTTCACGCACTCAATGGACAAGAACTTCCCACCATTTCCCTCTCCACTCAAGACATTACCCTTATCACTTCTGGCAATCACTCTGAGACAGTTTCATTCTACATCATGGATTCACCTCTTGCACCCGTCGTCCTCGGACATCCCTGGCTCCTCCAACACAATCCCCGGGTGGACTGGTTTCATGGATCAGTGCTGGAGTGGAGCAAGGAATGTCATAAGTCTTGTCTCGTGTCTGCTTGTTCGTCTGTGCCTGTTTCTGTTTTTCAGGAGAAAACAGGGGATCTGTCTAACGTGCCCGCTGAGTATCTGGATCTGAAGGAGGTGTTCAGTAAGTCTCGTGCTGCTTCTCTTCCTCCGCATCGTCCCTATGACTGTGCTATAGATTTACTGCCAGGTAAGTCTCCGCCTAAGGGCAAGTTATATTCACTTTCTATTCCAGAAAGAGAGGCTATGGAGAAATACATTTCTGATTCTCTAGCAACCAAGTTCATTCGCCCTTCCTCTTCTCCAGCGGGGGCGGGGTTCTTTTTTGTGGGGAAGAAGGACGGTTCTCTGCGACCTTGTATTGATTACCGGGGGTTGAATAACATCACGGTAAAGAATACGTATCCTTTGCCGCTGATGTCTTCAGCCTTCGAGAGGTTGCAGGGAGCGTCTATCTTCACAAAATTGGATTTGCGTAACGCTTATCATTTGGTTCGCATTAGGGAGGGGGATGAGTGGAAAACTGCTTTTAACACCCCCAGGGGGCACTTTGAATATTTGGTCATGCCTTTTGGGTTGTCCAACTCCCCAGCAGTTTTCCAGGCACTGGTCAATGACGTGTTGCGAGATATGATCGATCAGTTCATATATGTCTACCTGGATGACATATTGATTTTTTCTTCTTCTCTCCAGGAACATGTGCAACACGTCCGACGAGTGCTTCAGAGGTTGCTAGAGAATGGGCTTTTTGTCAAGGCGGAGAAATGCGATTTTCATGCACAGTCGGTTCCGTTCTTGGGACACATCGTGTCGTCTGAAGGTATGCGGATGGACCCTGAGAAGATCAAGGCTGTGGTGAATTGGCCAACCCCGGATTCTCGCAAGGCCCTGCAGAGGTTCCTGGGGTTCGCCAATTTCTACCGGCGTTTTATTCGCAATTTCAGCCAACTAGTCGCTCCTCTGACTGCCTTGACCTCCCCCAGAACTACGTTCAGGTGGTCTGACACGGCGGAAGCCGTGTTTACCAAACTGAAAGGCCGCTTTGTTTCAGCCCCCATCCTTGTCGCCCCTGATCCCTCACGTCAGTTCATGGTGGAGGTCGACGCGTCAGAGGTGGGAGTAGGTGCAGTGCTGTCCCAACGCTCTCCGGCAGACGACAAGATGCATCCCTGCGCGTTTTTGTCCCATCGTTTGTCACCAGCCGAACGTAACTACGACATTGGTAACAGAGAGCTGTTGGCAGTTAAGTTAGCATTGGAGGAATGGCGCCACTGGTTAGAAGGGTCGGGGGTACCTTTTATCGTCTGGACTGATCACAAGAACCTAGAATACATCAGAACCGCCAAAAGATTGAACTCCAGGCAGGCTCGGTGGGCACTTTTTTTCGGTCGTTTTGACTTTACTCTTTCATACCGTCCGGGTTCCAAGAACATCAAACCCGACGCCTTGTCTCGCATATTTGATTTTTCCGAACGCCCGTCTACTCCCGAGTGCATTTTACCCGAAACTCTATTCGTTTCCACACTCACATGGGAGGTCAAATCGAGGGTCGAGAAGGCCTTAGAAGGGGTAACGCCTCCGCCCGGTTGCCCACCGAATCGTTTGTTTGTGCCGGAGGGATTACGGTCTGACGTTATCCAGTGGGGTCATGGCTCCAATATAGCTTGCCATCCAGGAGTTAATCGCACTAGCTTTTTAGTCAAGCAACGATTCTGGTGGCCACTTATGGCTCGCGACATTCACGATTTTGTTTTGGCCTGCTCAGTTTGTGCTACTGGTAAGACTTCCAATCGACCTCCAGACGGGTTACTTCAGCCGCTGTCGGTTCCTTCGAGACCCTGGTCCCATATCGCTCTAGATTTTATCACCGCCCTCCCCCCCTCTCAGGGGAACACAGTCGTTTTGACTGTGGTGGACCGGTTCTCGAAGGCAGCCCATTTTGTTCCCTTACCCAAATTACCCTCAGCTAAGGAGACGGCGGTGACGGTCGTTGACCACGTTTTTCGGTTACATGGCCTCCCGATTGACGTGGTTTCCGACAGGGGACCCCAGTTCGTGTCCAAATTTTGGCAAGAGTTTTGTAGATTATTGGGGGCGACGGTTAGTCTATCCTCTGGGTTTCATCCCCAGAGCAATGGTCAAACCGAGAGGGCCAATCAGGATTTGGAGAGAGTGTTGCGATGTTTGGTCTCCAAGAATCCTTCCTCATGGAGCCAACAGTTGTCTATGGTGGAGTACGCCCACAACACGTTGCCAGTGTCAGCCACGGGCCTATCTCCGTTCGAGTGTAGCGTAGGTTACCAGCCACCAATTTTTCCCAGTATGGAATCCGAGGTTGCGGTCCCCTCCGCTCACGCCTTTGTTCAGAGGTGTCACCGCACCTGGACTAGAGCCCGTGAGACTCTACTCCAGGTGGGGGCGTGCACCAAGGCCAAGGCCGATCGCCACAGGTCAAAGCCTCCCGTATACGTCGTTGGTCAAAAAGTGTGGCTTTCAACTAAGAACATTCCACTGCGCACCGTCTCTAATAAGCTTGCACCCAAATTTATTGGCCCGTTTCCTGTCACCAAGATCATTAGTCCGGTGGCAGTCCGCCTCAAGTTACCTCCAGCATACAGGAGGGTCCATTCCGCCTTTCATGTATCCAAAATTAAACCCGTGTTTCATTCTCATATTAATCCGCCCGTCCCGGTTCCTCCCCCACCGCGGCTCGTAGATGGGGAGACCACATATTCGGTTAATCGTATTCTGGACTCTAGGCGGAGAGGACGCGGATTTCAGTACTTGGTGGACTGGGAAGGTTACGGTCCGGAGGAGAGAAGTTGGGTGCCTGCTAGAGACATCCTGGATCACTCCCTTATCGATGATTACAATCGACAGGTAACGGAGTCTGGGAACGCCAGGAGGCGTTCTTAGGAGGAGGGGTACTGTCACGGTAGACATATTCTCTGTTCCTTCTAGTCTTGTGTTTATGTTGTTGGGTGAGTGCACGTGTGTAGTGGGTGTGAGTGTATGACATCACCTGATCCGCTCCAGCTGATCGTCATTCATCATCAGCTGCAATCAATCTCACGACTCCTTAAATACTTACCACTGTTCTATCATCCCTGTCAGATCGTTGTTTGATGTCCTGCGTGTTGGTGTTCCGGTGTTCTGTTCCTGCTTTGTGTTCCTGTTCCTCGTCGTCTGCATCTGGTTCTCCTGTCTTCTCACCGTCACCTCCGCACCGCACTTCTTCACGGATCCTGGCCATCGAAGTCCCTGCGTCACGGTGTTCCTCCTGCTTGTACTGTATTCCATTTATCATCCATTAAACTGTTAACTCGCAACTGCTTCCTGTCCTTTATCCAGACGCTATGACACATCATGTGGCTTTTAAACGTTCTAGGGACCCTCTGATCAGAAAAAAAAGCTCAAAAGGTCTATTGTATGGACTATTGTCTGGCGGACTTGTCTTGACTTTTTAACATCAGAAAAAAGAGTCTATAAGGACATCATGTAGCTTTTAAACGTTTTGGGGACCCTCTGACCAGAAAAAAAGTTCAAAAGGTCCGATATGGACTAATGCCTTGGCGGACTTGACTTGATTTTTTAACATCAGAAAAAGGTCTATAAGGACATCATGTGGCTTTAAAACGTTCTAGGGACCCTCTGACCAGACAAAAAAGTTCAAAAGGTCGGATATGGACTACTGTCTGGCAGACTTAACTTGACTTTTTAACATCAGAAAAAAAGAGTCTATAAGGACATCTAGTAGCTTTTAAACGTTTTGGGGACCCTCTGACCAGACAAAAAAGTTCAAAAGGTCCGATATGGACTATTGCCTTGCATTAAAGCATTAGAATAACATGTAAGCGATATGCACTTTTTTGCATTGCAAAGCATTCAAGAAGTAACTCATTGCGTAGTGCATTGAAGAGATTGCAATGCAATCTGCTGTTGAATTGCATTGCACATAAGATAAAGCGTTGTGCATAAGCAATATGAGTAGTTATAACCATTCAGCTTATGTCAAAATGATTTATGACCCTATGATTGACAGGTGGGCGGGGCTAACCTTTGACCTTCCGGAGGGTGTTCCGGAGGTCCTTTGATGTAGGGATTAACCTTTGACCTTCCGGAGGGGTTGTTCCGGAGGTCGCTTAATGTAGGGATTAACCTTTGACCTTCCGGAGGATGTTCCGGAGGTCCTTTAATGTAGGGATTAACCTTTGACCTATCGATCGATCAAGTTGACAGTTGTCTTTACCCTATTGACCTTTGTATGATATATCAAGTTGCCAGTTGTCTTTCCCAGTTATCTTTGCCCCATTGATTTTGGCCTATTGACCCCGGGGGGGAAATAACTTCTTGCTGTGGGAAATCCCCTCCATGCCAGCCGTGTCGGGGTTAGTGAGAAAATAATTGTTCTAATGGCGCATATAGATTAGAATAGATTAGAATTACAAAAGTAAAATCATCTTACCGTTTCACTATGGTGAAAAAAAGTTCCTCCGAGTGATTCTCTCCTTTTGCATCTGACAGTCTCCGCACTGTGTGTGTGCGTCTGTGTGTGTGAGTGTGTGCGTGACATCCGATATCCTGGCATTCCTGAGCACGCTATATAAATGGGGATAGTGAGAAAAAGTTTTTCTAATAATGCTACATATCTCACACTTAAGTTGAAAAGCATGCTGCTCCTTTAAAATGGTTATAAATTTTAGTCATTTACAAATATCTTACACTAAAGTTGAAAAAGCATTGATCTTTAATAGTATATAAATGAAATGTACATTTAGTCATTCACAAATATCTTACACTAAAGTAGATTTGAAAAACATTCATTCCTTTAAAATAAATATCTTACTGATCCAAGTATTTAAAAAATAAAATCATCTCACCGTTTCACTATGGTGAAAAAAGCCCCCATGTGCGTTTCTCTCACACCCCTTGCATTTTGACAGTCTTTGAGCTAAATGTGTGTCTGTGTGACACCCGATATCCTGGCATTCCTGGGTATGCTATATAAATGGGTATAGTGAGAAAAATATATTTTTTCTAATAATGCCAAATATCTTACACTAAAGTTGAAAAACATGTAGCCTACATTTAGAAATATAATATTTTTCATACTAACTAAAGTTGAAAAATCATACTGTTCTTTAAAAGTATATAAATGAAATGTACATTTAGTCATTCACAAATATCTTACACTAAAGGTGAAACACATTCTATTCTTTAAAAGTATAGAAAATATTTTTTTTCAAAATAAAAATCATCCTCCATGTTTTAGAGATACATACGGGTTATGAATGGGTTTACAAAAATAAAATCATCTTACTGTTTCAGAGAATTGGGTTAAAGTTGAAAAGTTGAAAAGTTCCCCGAGTGTTTCCCTCTCACACCCCTTGCATTTTGACAGTCTTTGAGTTAAATGTGTGTCTGTGTGACACCCGATATCCTGGCATTCCTGAGCACGCTATATAAATGGGTATAGTGAGAAAAAGTTTTTCTAATAATTTCACATATTTTACACTAGAGTTGAAAAACATTGATCTTTAAAATGGTTATAAATTTTAGTCATTTACAAATATCTTACACTAAAGTTGAAGTACATTGATCTTTTAAAAGTGTATCAAATATCTTTTCAAAACAAAAATAAAATCATCTTACATTTCAGAGAGTTGACGAAGTAAATCCCAACACATCATTGTCCATATAACGTATGTATTGTATTAACCTTTGACCTATCGATCGATCAAGTTGACAGTTGTCTTTACCCTATGGACCTTTGTATGATATATCAAGTTGCCAGTTGTCTTTGCCAGTTGTCTTTGCCCCATTGATTTTGACCTATTGACCCCGGGGGGAAATAACTTCTTGGTGTGGGAAATCCCCTCCGTGTCGGGGTGAGAAAATAATTTTTCTAATGTCGCATATAGATTAGAATAAAACATGGGGGTGTCCAAAAAGTAAAATCATCTTACCGTTTCAGAGAATTGGGTTTAAGTTGAAAAGAGTTGAGGATCTTTTGAAAAAGTTCCTCCGAGTGATTCTCTCCTTTTGCATCTGACAGTCTCCGCACTGTGTGTGTGTGCGTCTGTCTGTGAGTGTGTGCGTGACATCCGATATCCTGGCATTCCTGAGCACGCTATATAAATGGGGATAGTGAGAAAAAGAGTTTTTTTAATAATGCTACATATCTCACACTAAAGTTAAAAAGCATGCTGCTCCTTTAAAATGGTTATAAATTTTAGTCATTTACAAATATCTTACACTAAAGTTGAAAAAGCATTGATCTTTAAAAGTATATACATGAAATGTACATTTAGTCATTCACAAATATCTTACACTAAAGTTGAACACATTCTGTTCTTTAAAAAGTATATAAATCTTTTCAAAACACAAAATAAAATCATCTTACATTTTAGAGAGTTGAAGAAGTAAATCTACCGCCATGTGTCTGGCCTCGTGGGTTTAAGGGTTTGATTTAATGGAAGTTGTGAAGGTTTTATGTTTGAACTTTGACACGGGGCTTCGCAGGATCTCCCTCCATATTCCAGAGGAGAGGGGATTGCTGAGGACGGTGAAAGTGAGAAAATCTCTCCCAGTAACTAAAGTTGAAACACATTCTGTTCTTTAAAAGTATATGAATGAAATATTTATAAAATTTACATTTAGTCATTTACAAATATAATATTTTCACACTAACTAAAGTTGAAAACGTTCTGTTCTCTACAAGTATATATGAAACGGTTATAACATTTACATTTAATCATTTACAAATATATTATCTTCACCCTAAGTAGAGTTGAAATACATTCTTTTCTTTAAAAGTATATAAATGATATGATTATATCGTTCATTTTAAAAATAACCATGTTTTCTAAATTTACTGAAACACAGTGCACCAATTAGTTTTGTTTTAGATGAACACAAAATAAAGAAAATCATCTTACATTTTCAGAGAATTGAAGAAGTAAATCCCAACACATCATTGTCCTTTTAACGTATGAATGTATTTACAAAGATGCAATAAGTTTAAAGTTTTGATACAAAATATCCCCTGAGTGTTTTTCTCCCACACCGGCGTTTTGCCACTCTGTGATTCAGAGTGGTGGAGGAATGTGTGTGTGTGCGCGTGTGTGTGTGTGTGTGTGTGTGTGTGTGTGTGTGTGTGTGTGTGTGTGTGTGTGTGTGTGTGTGTGTGTGTGTGTGTGTGTGTGTGTGTGTGTGTGTGTGTGTGTGTGTGTGCGTGTGTGTGTGTGTTACATGAGACCCTCCGCATTGCTGGGGACAGTGAGAAAAATAAAAGAAGATTTAAATTCAATTCAATGAATTATTTAAAGTCTTAATAAAACGTTGTAATACAGTCGTATCTTCTATTTATCTTTTTAATGATTTTGTTTAATGGTGCTCTAAAGTATAATGTTTATTAATATAGTCATAGCCATAATGATTTTTGTACTGTATCCCGTAAACCTAAACACGACCATCACAGAAAAAGGCATTTTTACATTTTCCAAAATAAATAAATAAAAATAAATAAATAATTTAATATAATTTCTAAGCTGTTTTGCACTCATACTAACTCAGTTCCATAAATTAACTAATCTCTATATTTAAATTAAATGATTATAAATAAAGTATATAACTCAATGAATAATAACAAACATGTTACTAAAATGTATTCAAACGATTTAAACATAGTTTTAGCTAAATTCATTAATATATATAATATACATATATATATATATATATAAATAAATATAAAAATACCTTACATTTTCATAGTGCCGAAGATGTAGTTCTTTATGCAATGATAAAAACAGTCCAAAAAGCAGTTTAAGTTGTCATAAACAAAGCCCATTCCAAGGAACCTTCAGTGATAAACTACAGGGTGAAATGAATGCTTGAGCCCCGAGATGCAGGACAGATGAGCCTCTGTCACAGTAAAGTTAGTGTGCTTCCAAGAGTTTTATTCATACTAAATTCATGTCAAATATTAAAAGTTTAAATTAGATCTTTTAAAATTAAAAGACTGTTTAAATCAATTCTTTAACGTTTTATTAAAATCGTATCTTCTATTTATCTTCTTAGAAGACTTATGTATGATATAAAAGATTTTACATAAATTTAACCTAACCTAAACTGTTTTTACTAAACAGTTTAAAGCAATTTTAAAATTTTAAAGCAAAAACTGTTCTTTGGTATCTTAGATCTTATACAAATTATTTCAAACAGTATTTTTGTCCATGCCACATGAAACATGTTGTCAAAGTTTGTCACAATGTGTTTGTTTGTTTTTGTTATGTTTTGTTTTTAATAAATCTTTTAAAATGTTATCATTTGTTGATGCGACAGTTTGTCTGTTGGAACAGCCTTTGGGGGAGCTGATGATACTATATAGCAGGAAAACATGCCCTTTGACCTCCTCCATTTTGAAAGCTGTTTGTTAAAGACAAAGACCCTACAATTTAGTCCTTAAAGGTACGTTGTGTAGGAATTTCTCCCATCTAGCGCATCGCTTTTTCAAAAGCGTGTTGCAACTACGGTAACCATTATGTACCGAGAAGCTACGACATGTCTTCCAATAGCACTTCATCGAGTTTAACTATACATGTTCTACTGTTATGCTGCCTATATCATGAATTAAACAATCAAGCAATGAAAAAAAGCTTGTAATTTAAACCATAACATTGACTTACCTATGAGAAGAAAGCAGGACTTCAGCGTCCCTTTTCAACGTCTTTCTCATTCATTAGCTCTATCCACCGGGGAAAAGCTAATATTTACCCTCGTTTTGAATATGTTCTGAATATGCTTTTTGGTTACGAGGATTGCATTATGAAGTACCACGCAGTGCAGCCTTTTCAAATTTTGCCGGGGGAGTGACAAGCGCCTCTCACTGACCTCCTTCGGGGGTTCAGCCGGGTTCAGTCAGCCGGCTCTGAGCGAAAACGCCTTGAGGTTGGCTAGTGCTTTTTGTCCCTCTCGGCTATTATAGTTTTTCAAGATGGTGGAACGACACGGAAGTCTCCATGGCCTTCCCATGTAAATAAAGATAAGAAATTCTTCGCTTTCGAGGATAAGTCAGACCATTGGCAGAGATAATTTTACACCAATGAGATCATATTTATGAATAAAGACATTGATTTTAGCTAATAAAATACTTTTTAAAAAAACTACTGTACCTTTAATTTCAGATGTGTAAATTACAAAACAGCATTTTTCAACCAAGTGAATCAACACGTGAGAGATCTTCAGAAGTCATAACTTCAGGGGTCAAGGGGTCTCCCGATTTAATTTCCCTTAAAAACCAAAGATTAAGTTTAACGACGCTAGTTTGCAACGTTCCCCCAAAAACCAAATACTGTATTAACCTTTTCAAAGGAAAATCTAGCTTTAAAGTTAGAATAAAAAGTTAAAACCAAACATATCTTCATACCTGTTGTGTTCGGACGCAAGGCCATTAACTGGTTCTTTTGTTTTATACATTTACTTTGCTTATTTCTACAAATATCAGCCTCACGATGAAGTTATAACACGATGAACAAGATAAGCATACTACCAAATACGCCTGACACAATGTTTTAAAATACAACTAAACAATGATAACAGATGATTTTTTGTCCGACCTAGAAATGCATGTTGATTACTAAGTTTCAGGCATAGTGCAATTGTGCACTGTTCGAGAAAGCCAATATGTGACCCGTCACAGAAACCAGGGACACAAGTCGGCAGCACAACTTTCGAGCAAAATGAGAAAGAAGAGTTTTTTTCAAAATTGGTGATTTTCAATTTTTTGGAGAATCTGTTAATTGAAATCACGAAGAAGCCTCTCCATGTTTGAGATAGCAGTATTGGTATATTTAAAAGCTTACATTTTGAGGTTGAAATCGGCTTGTTTTCGGAGATTCTAGCATGCAGTAGGGGCGTGGCGTGTCATTGTCTGTGTGTATTTCCATACTGAATAACCCGGCGCTTTTGCCCCCGCCCTCCAAGTCAACCACATGGCTACTTATTATGCTGTGCTCTGGCCGGCTCTCTCTGATATCAAAATTCAATGAAGATGGATGCCGCAAAGATTGTCGCAGACGAGATGAACCGTCTGGCAGTTACACCGAAAATGTTTTCGCCGCACTTCGTGGGCTCGGGAAACTGAACCGGAGGTATGGGCGCAGCGCGCGCGCCCTCAGTGCTTCAATACGGCGGCTCGGCTCGCTGACAGCGGTGGCTGGCTGTTTCATATGTGACGGAGAATCGAAATAGAGGATGCAGTTAAGACCTTTGCTGCTGCGATGAAGGCCTGCCGTGCGTGTTTCTGAAATGTAAGTTAAGCTTCATTTGCTCTTTAGTCGTTATTTAAGATGCTGAACCTGCTGATGATATAATGTGCTTGCGGACATTTCATTTGTGTGTGTATACGCACATAAGAAAGTGGTGTAAAGAGATTTGCAACAGTAATTTGAGGAGGTGAAATGTGATTATTTGGAAAATTGCAGAAATGACTGCTTAAAGAAAAATGCCAGCAGGCATTTGCCTCCTACATAAACTTTAATATTGTTGACATTTTGGGCACACGAGCGTTGCGCACTATTTGCGCTATATGTAGGCCTATGGCTTATTGGTCTTTGTCTGTTGTTGCTGGTTTTGCGTTATATGTATATGGCATATTGGTCTTTGTGTGTTGTTGCTGGTTTTTGCGTTATACTGTATGTATATGGCATATTGGCCTTTGTGTGTTGTTGCTGGTTTTGCGTTATATGCAGGCTATATGGCATATTGGTCTTTGTGTGTTGTTGCTGGTTTTGCGTTATATGTATATGGCATATTGGTCTTTATGTGTTGTTGCTGGTTTCGCGTTATATGCAGGCTATATGGCATTATTGGTCTTTGTGTGTTGTTGCTGGTACGTTGCAAATAGAGGGGCAGCACAATTGTTTTTCGCCTAGTGCGGCAGAAGTGCACTCATTCGAAGTGTAAAAAAAGCTGTAAAGCACATGGAGGAGCTTTACAGGGGGTATGGCTTATCTAAATGAGATGTAAATGAGCCCTATTGTCACCCCCAGCAGCAGAGACAGGTGAGAACTGCACAATCTTTAGAGCTCGTTTTCTCCTCTTTGAGCTTTTTTAAGTGCCTACTTTAAAATGGCCACAACTTCTCCAAATATTATCAGATTTCCACATGTTACACATCGTTGGAAAGCTTGGATATTACACTCTCAGAATCTATGAATAACTCAAAATGCCCCAGAACCGACTTGTGTCCCTAGTTTCCGTGACTGGTCTACTGGATTATTGGTGTAATCTTTTGTGCGGTCTCACCCAAAACGCAAAACTTTGTGTTGGCTGATCCAGGCATAGCTTTACTAAAAGAAAATAATATGCAAGTCATTATCAAACTTTAATTAAACCATATTTTATTTATTAATATTGTGGTTTCATGCTGATTTAACGTTTTCGTTTGGTTGTTATTAACCTTTATTTTTTACATCCAGCACAAATTAAAGAGATGTATGAGCTAAGGGTGTTCGCTGACACCAAATACACAGATGGTGGAATGTTCACAAGCGACAGTTAGATATTCTCCCGCTTAGTATGGGTGCACATAGTTGTGCTTAAATGTTTGGGTGTATTTTTACACACCAACCTATTTTGTCACACCGCAGCGATATTTATTCAACATGTTTTGTCACACACTTGTAAAGACTATGGCCTACCTTTAAAACATAATCTTTATAATCAGGAACAGGAATATAAACAGGAATCACCCGGTCCAAAACATCCATGTAAGATTCAAAAGACCAAATCACTAAGAAAAGAGGATTGGAAAGCATCGTTTATAACAAATACACAAAAGTTTGCAAAAGATGGTTGTATTACTAATACTATTCAGATAACAGACGACACTTTTTCACATTTTGAATGTCGGACTGTATGTGTTTTTCAGTTGAAGAATTTTCTTTGACAGCCGTCAACATTCAGTGTTTATAGGAATAAATGACCATTAATAATTTAAGCGATAGTATTTCTGTTTGAGAACTAAATTGATACTTCGTTTTTTAGTGCAACTTTCCCTCAAAAAAGTAAATACGGCACGAACCATTTAAAACAAATACAGGAAGACTAGTTGTAATCAGTTTTGAATGTTTGTAATTGACATTTTATATACTAGTCGATTACACCGTTTACATATTGTTTCTTTTTGTTTTTGTACAGTTTGCAAAACTATAGTCTACGAATGCGGTCAAACATTTAGGAATTTATGAGAAACATGGGCAAATATAGCATAAAGAGAATTAAATCCTTCTATGTGAGTGTTTAAGACTAAACCAATCAAATTTCCTTTAGAACATCTTTCTACTATGTCTACGAAACATCATCACGAAAGATGAGTATTACTGTTTTTATGGTACCTATAAAACTATTACGCTTCAAACTCGTCTAACTATTTCACATTTCACAGCACGGTCATAGATAGACAGTTATTTTGTGCAGGTAGCCGAACAGCAGTTAAGCTAATGAATTGCCTTTGATAAGCAGTATTTTTACGTGTAAGGTGGGATGATTCATTTTTATTCCGTCCACACCAATACTTTGACACCAGAGTTTTAGGTCTGATCCAGAAAACAGACGGTAAGCAGTAAGTTATGAAAACATGTGGTAAGCAGTTTTTGCCCCATCATTAAAATGTTTTAACATATCGTAAATCTCAATTGTTTGATAAATTATCCAACGATTATACCTAACTATCAACAGTTATATGTGAAACGAGCTCAGTCGCATTAGAGATGGATTCTTGTTTATATTGAACATTGTTATTGAACCGCATGTTTAACAGCTCTAGTGTTCTTAAATTGTTTACCGCGGTTTCATTTTGAACAACACTATTGTAACACTTATCGTATCGCCGGGTGTGATTGTAATGTTTTGTATGGTGTTTTTCTTTACACTTTCCCCTGGATATCTGTTTCCTACAGTTAGCGGTAATGTTTAGTCAACTCTATGTCTTCTCTTTGTTCATATTTGACAGTATTTGCATGAATTGGCTTGATTTAATAAAATGACGGTTTAAACCATCATCTTCGCTTGAGACATTTACATTATATTATACCATCCTAGTTTTAAATAGCGCTTAAATGTATATTTTACCCCTTTATGCGGCTACAGAATACCGCACAAGGATCTCTGAAATATTTTTTGTGTAAAACATCTATGTAGATCTATCTATGTTTTTACAAATACACCAAAACAAAGAATGAAGACATCTTTCTATAAGTGTCCCTCAAAACACAGTGCATCCGTGTACGATGATTTATCAGAAAATTACTTTTGTCGCTTTTTCTGAATAATCTCGCCAAGTGCGGGTGTTTGATAACTATTGAACAACCCTGAATTCGGTTACTCAATAAAAAAGCTCAATAATGCGCTAAAGGTCTATAACTGAACTTTAACATCTTAATAGTTGGTAAAAGTTCACTTAAAGTCTGCGCAAAATAAAATACATCCTAGCTACTTTCTAAACAGAGCTTATCGCGATCCATTCACCCATCCAGAAGTTTTGAACTTTTATTGTTTAATCAACATTTTGTTGGAAAACATATGGTGGATTTACTCAACTTTTTATGTCAACAGGTTCTGCATAGCGGGGTAATGTTGCATTTAATTAACATTGTTTATTTCAGTAAACTTAAGTTTATTACATAAGATTCATTCAATGCCATTTAGTTGAATCAGGTTAACATTCTTAATTTAGTCCAAAACTATTAAGTTCAAATAATCCAATTGTTTCGTTTATTTAGGGATTGTGTACAACAACCTTTACAAATATATGTAATAAGATAACCTTTTACAAAATCTTTACTCGGTAAAGACTCTTATTGGTTTTGTCGCATCCAATGCATCCCCAAAGTAGTTGGTTTTATAATGATTAAAACCGCTTTAATTAATATTATCATGGTCTACACTTTATGGTAAAACACTAACATATCAGAAACTCTTTTAAATATAAACATTAATGATTTTTTATCTTGCTGTTAAAACACATAAATAAAATTTTATTTCAAATGTACACCCCTATCCACTTTATTCTGCTCTAAACAATGGGCGCCGCCATGACGACGACTCCGGTTGCCTACTTCCGGTTCGTACTGTATTAGCAGTGAGAGAATGAGTTCAGGCTCTACATGTGCTGCTGTTGGTTGTTTTAACAATTCAAAGAAGATAAAAAAACTTTTTAGAAACTGGGTGCTTTACGAAACGACCGGTGTGGGAGAAAAACACTCGGGGATATTTTGTATCAAAACTTATTGCATCTTTGTAAATACATTCATACGTTATATGGACAATGATGTGTTGGGATTTACTTCTTCAACTCTCTAAAATGTAAGATGATTTTATTTTTGTTTTGAAAAGATATTTGATACACTTTTAAAAGATCAATGTACTTCAACTTTAGTGTAAGATATTTGTAAATGACTAAAATTTATAACCATTTTAAAGATAAATGTTTTTCAACTCTAGTGTAAAATATGTGAAATTATTAGAAAAACTTTTTCTCACTATACCCATTTAATTCAATTCAATTCAAATTTATTTGTATAGCGCTTTTCACAATACACATTGTCTCAAAGCAGCTTTACAGAAATTGCATTTCGGAAATGTACATAGAAAAATACAGTTAGTTAATCAAGTATTAATTTATGGCATAACATATCGCCGGCTTTGAGTCGTCTCTTCACAGGCGTCGAGTCGTCTCTTCACAGGCGTTGGGGCATCTAAAGTCTCCGTGAGAGGCTGGATACAAACTGGAGCTGACGAACGCTATTTACCTCGGGACTAGCGTCCCGAGATAACAGCAGAAAGGCAGATGGGAAATAATTAGCATAGCTGATGTTCATAATGTTAATGCATTCGAACTGATTCAGCAGTATCAAAGGTTAAGCATTAAGTGAATGCTTGGTTAAAGAGATGCGTCTTTAATCTAGTTTTAAACTGGGACAGCGAGTCTGAGTCTCGTACAATATCAGGAAGGCTATTCCAGAGTTTAGGAGCTAAATGCGAGAACGCCCTCCCTCCTTTAGTGGACTTAGATATCCTAGGAATGACCAGAAGCCTCGAATTTAGTGATCTTAAAGAGCGCGATGGATTGTATGGCGATAGAAGGTCTGTTAAATACACAGGAGCTAAACCATTTAGGGCTTTATAGGTCAGTAGGAATACTTTGTAATTGATACGTAACTTAATAGGTAACCAGTGTAGAGATGATAAAATAGGTGTTATATGATCATATTTTCTTGATCTAGTAAGAACTCTAGCAGCTGCATTTTGCACTAACTGTAGCTTGTTGATTGAGGATGTAGGACAGCCAGCTAATAAAGCATTACAGTAATCTAGTCTCGAGGTCATGAATGCATGAACTAACTTTTCTGCATCAGAAACAGATAGCATGTTGCGTAGCTTAGCAATGTTTCTAAGCTGGAAAAAGGCTGTTCTTGTAATATATGAAATATGATTTTCGAAAGTCAAGTTGCGGTCTAGTATAACACCCAGGTCTTTTACTGTAGTGGATAAAGTAACAGGACATCCTTCTAAATTAAAGTTGTATTGTAAGGGATTTTGTGGGTAGTTTTTTGGACCAATAAGTAGTACCTCCGTTTTATCTGAATTTAATAGCAGGAAATTACACGTCATCCAGCATTTTATATCATTTAGACACTCTGTCAATTTAGATAAGTTAGTGTTTTCATCTGGTCGTGATGAGATATATAATTGAGTGTCATCAGCATAACAGTGGAAATTAATTCCATGTTTTCTTATAATATTACCAAGTGGCAGCATATATATTGAGAATAGCAGAGGGCCTAACACCGATCCTTGCGGCACTCCATAGTCTACTGACGTTATCTTTGATTTTTCCCCATTTAGACAGACAAAATGGTAACGGTCTGATAAGTAAGATCTAAACCAGCTTAATGCCTGTCCCTGAACACCAGTGTAGTTTTGTAGTCGATCCAGGAGTATTTTATGATCGATAGTGTCGAACGCAGCGCTTAGATCGAGTAGAACTAGTATTGAGATACAGCCTTGGTCAGAAGCTAAAAGTAAATCATTTGTAATTTTAACTAGCGCAGTTTCTGTGCTATGATGCGGTCTGAATCCCGACTGGAATTTTTCATAGATATCATTTTCTTGTAAGAAAGAGCAGAATTGAGCGGACACAATTTTTTCTAGTATTTTAGACATAAATGGAAGATTTGAGATGGGTCTGTAATTTGCTAAGTTATTTGGATCTAATTGCGGTTTCTTAATGAGAGGTTTTATTACTGCCAGCTTGAATATTTTTGGAACATGACCTAAAAATAAAGACGAGTTAATAATATTAAGAAGAGGCTCTTCGACTACAGGTAACACTTCTTTCAGTAGTTTAGTGGGTATTGGATCTAATAAACATGTTGTTGGTTTCGATGCAATGATAAGTTTATTTAGCTCTTCCTGTCCTATAGTTGTAAAGCGGTGTAGTTGTTCTAGAGGGGCCATAATTGAGGCTGAATCATAAGACATCATAGAGGATTGTATATTTACAATTGTGTTTCGGATGCTTTCTATTTTCTCATTGAAGTAATTCATAAAATCATTACTACTATATTGTAATGGAATATTTTGCTCTGGTGATGTTTGTTTATTTGTTAGTCTAGCCACGGTGTTGAATAAAAACCTTGGATTATTTTGGTTATTTTCTATTAGTTTGCGGAGATGCTCAGCCCTTGCTGCTTTTAGAGCCTTTTTATAACGTGACATACTGTCTTTCCACGCGATTCTAAAGACCTCTAAATTAGTTTGTTTCCATTTACGCTCTAAGTTACGAGTTTCTCTCTTGATTGCATGCGTAGCACTGTTGTACCATGGTGCTTTAGTTTTCTCTCTTACCTTTTTTAATCTAATTGGTGCAACAATATCTAGTGTACTAGAGAACATGGTGCTCAAACTGCTAGTCATTTCCTCTAGTTCATCTGTTTGTTTGGGTGCACTGCGCAGCTGAGATAGATCAGGTAAGCTATTTGAGAATCTATCTATAGTGGTTGGAAGGATTGTTCTGCCTGGTCGATAACGTTGCGCAACGTGACAAATTTCAGCAGTACGTATTATACAAGTTACCATGTAATGATCAGTGAGATCATCACTTTGCGGTATAATATTTATATCAGTTGGATTGGTTCCATATGATATAATTAAATCTAGTGTATGATTTAGACGATGAGTGGGACCACTGACGTTTTGCGTGACCCCAAAGGAGTTTAATAAATCTGTAAACGCAGTCCCTAACGCATCATTTGTATTATCTACGTGTATGTTAAAGTCTCCAACAATTATTGCTTTATCGACATTGACCAATAGATCTGAGAGAAAGTATGCAAACTCTTTTAGGAAATCAGCATAGGGCCCTGGAGGTCTATATAGGGTAGCCAAGGCTAGAGATAATATGGATTTGTTTCTTGCATCTAAGAGCGTAACATTTAGCACAAGTACTTCAAACGAATTAAACCTGTGACCTGTTTTCTGAGTAACATTAAGAATATCTCTATAGATTGTTGCAACACCGCCGCCACGACCGATCAGACGGGGCTCATGCTTATAACAGTATCCTGGTGGAGTGGACTCATTTAGACCGAAATAATCATTTGGTTTAAGCCAGGTTTCAGTAAGGCAAAGTACATCGAAACTATTATCTGTGACCATTTCATTTACAATAACCGCCTTAGGTGTGAGCGATCTAATGTTTAGAAGACCTAGCTTTAGAAATTGTTTTTGTTCACTGATATTTAGATTTTCTGGTTTAATTACAATAAGATTTTTGCTAGATCCTACACTAGATTTATTGTTTGGCCTCACTAAGCGAGGAATAGACACAGTTTCTATATAATGTTCTACACTACTTATATCAATTAAGTTGGGACAGCAAAGATTGTGATTTGGACTTTGACTTACTAGTCATATGGTGTGTAACGTCTTGGAGATGTTGTCCGACAGAACAGCCGCTCCGATTCTGCTGGGGTGCAGGCCATCAGCACGGTAGAGCCTAGGTCGCTCCCAGAACAGATTCCAATTATTTACAAAGAGCAGTTTCTGTTCATTACACCATGACATTAACCATTCATTTAGAGCAAATAATCTACTGAACCTTTCTTGTCCTAGTCGGTACGTGGGAAGCGGTCCAGACACGATGATCGTTGCTTCAGGCGATGTGCTGCGAACCGTCTCGATCAGGCTTCTGTAGTCCTTCTTCAGAACCTCCGTCTGCCGCAGCCTGATGTCGTTCGTCCCGGCGTGTAGGACCACAGCTCCGACGCGCTCGTCACCGTTCAGGATCTCGGGAATCTGTGCAGCGACATCAAGAACACGAGCACCAGGAAAGCAGTGAGTGCGCACCTTACGCTTACCTGAGGTAGCACGGACATGACGGACCATGGAAGTGCCGATGATCACGGCGGCGTCACGTTCCGGCTCGCGAAGAGGGGAGAAGCGGTTCCGGGTGGAGATCTCGAAGACCGGGAGGGGGGGGGAAGTCCTTGGTCTGGTCCTGGCTCGTGTCTTCCGCTGTGGGATCACCCAGGGTCCGTGGTGTTGCCTCGGTGCCGGAGTGAATGAAGGCAGAGATGATCGCGTCCTCCTGGGCAGAGAAACGCACGGAGTAGACGAAGTCGGAGTCAAAAAGTTACTAACCACTGACTTGTGAGCATCGGCGCGTGATGTTTCAAGCGTTGATCGCCGATCTCGCAGCTCGGCTTGCTTCACCAGCAGAACGCGGATCTGTTTCTCCACCGACTCCAGCTCCAATCGTACCGAAACCAGCTCGAATGTGTCCTCACCTGCACTCAGAGGTAACGTTAGACACACATCCGATATGTTCGCCATTATAACAGATGAACAGTAAATTAGTAGTGATACTACCAATATCACTACTAATTTAGGACTGAAATGATGGATATAACACGTATCCTTTCAGTCAAACGGGTGTAAAATGAGAGGGTCGATAGGCGCGAGGCCACGCGTGAAATGCTAGCGGGCTAAAGGCTAGTAGCCGAGATTCGGAAAGTTGGATCTAAGTAGCGATATCAAAGCAATCCGATTGTTTTTTATAAGGAATAGTGTCGAGGATAAGTTCACATGATATAAAAATAGAAAGTGCTTGTTTATAAATGAGTGGTAAAGAAGAAAATCAGCGATTAATGAATCAATTCGACGGAGCTCCAAACACAAACACAGATCGCACGCGCATGCGCAAAAGCCATTTATATAGCGTGCTCAGGAATGCCAGGATATCGGGTGTCACACAGACACACATTTAACTCAAAGACTGTCAAAATGCAAGGGGTGTGAGAGGGAATCACTCGGGGAACTTTTCAACTTTTCAACTTTAACCCAATTTTCTGAAACAGTAAGATGATTTTATTTTTGTAAACCCATTCATAACCTGTATGTATCTCTAAAACATGGAGGATGATTTTTATTTTGAAAAAAAATATTTTCTATACTTTTAAAGAATAGAATGTGTTTCACCTTTAGTGTAAGATATTTGTGAATGACTAAATGTACATTTCATTTATATACTTTTAAAGAACAGTATGATTTTTCAACTTTAGTTAGTATGAAAAATATTATATTTCTAAATGTAGGCTACATGTTTTTCAACTTTAGTGTAAGATATTTGGCATTATTAGAAAAAATATATTTTTCTCACTATACCCATTTATATAGCATACCCAGGAATGCCAGGATATCGGGTGTCACACAGACACACATTTAGCTCAAAGACTGTCAAAATGCAAGGGGTGTGAGAGAAACGCACATGGGGGCTTTTTTCACCATAGTGAAACGGTGAGATGATTTTATTTTTTAAATACTTGGATCAGTAAGATATTTATTTTAAAGGAATGAATGTTTTTCAAATCTACTTTAGTGTAAGATATTTGTGGATGACTAAATGTACATTTCATTTATATACTCTTAAAGATCAATGCTTTTTCAACTTTAGTGTAAGATATTTGTAAATGACTAAAATTTATAACCATTTTAAAGGAGCAGCATGCTTTTCAACTTAAGTGTGAGATATGTAGCATTATTAGAAAAACTTTTTCTCACTATCCCCATTTATATAGCGTGCTCAGGAATGCCAGGATATCGGATGTCACGCACACACTCACACACACAGACGCACACACACAGTGCGGAGACTGTCAGATGCAAAAGGAGAGAATCACTCGGAGGAACTTTTTTTCACCATAGTGAAACGGTAAGATGATTTTACTTTTGTAATTCTAATCTATTCTAATCTATATGCGACATTAGAACAATTATTTTCTCACTAACCCCGACACGGCTGGCATGGAGGGGATTTCCCACAGCAAGAAGTTATTTCCCCCCCGGGGTCAATAGGCCAAAATCAATGGGGCAAAGACAACTGGCAAAGACAACTGGCAACTTGATATATCATACAAAGGTCAATAGGGTAAAGACAACTGTCAACTTGATCGATCGATAGGTCAAAGGTTAATCCCTACATTAAAGGCCCTCCGGAACATCCTCCGGAAGGTCAAAGGTTAATCCCTACATTAAGCGACCTCCGGAACAACCCCTCCGGAAGGTCAAAGGTTAATCCCTACATTAAAGGACCTCCGGAACACCCTCCGGAAGGTCAAATGTTAGCCCCGCCAACCTGTCAATCATAGGGTCATAAATCATTTTGACATAAGCCGAATGGTTATAACTACTAATATGCACTTTGTTGAATTGCAATGCATTCAAGAACTAACTCCATTTGTAGTGCATTAAAGAGATGGCAATGCAATCTGCTGTTTTAATAACGTTTTGTTGTTTCATTCCATTGCATAAAAGGACTTACTTATTCCTTTGTGCAATGAAAAAACTAACGCTTAAAAAACAGCTGCTGCATTGGACATATGATAAAGCGTTAGAATAACATATAAGCGATATGCACTTTTTTTGCTTTGCAATGCATTCAAGAACTAACTCATTCCGTAGTGCATTAAGAGATGTGCAATACAATCTGCTGTTGCATTGCATTGCACATACGATCAAGCTTTGTGCATCGAAGATTAACCTATAAGAAATATACACTTTATTGCATTGAAATGCATTCAAAAACTAGCTTATTCCGTAGTGCATTAAAGAGATGGGCAAAGCAATCTGCTGTTTTAATAACATTTTTGTTGTTTCATTCCATTGCATAAGAGGTCTAACTTATTCCTTTGTACAATGAAAAAACGAATCATAATCATTTGTGTAGGAAGGAAAACCATTGCATCAGCTGTGTTGTAATGTCTGTCTGTGTTCCCCCGGTCTTTGTGCTTTTGGTTCAGTCCTGTTCAGTTTTCCCGCTCCTCGTTTGTGTTCATGTATACAACGCCCCCTTGTTATCTTGTTTAGCTTGTTTGGCCTTGTATTTAAGCCCTGTGTTTCAGTCCAGTCTTTGTGAGTTCTTAATAATGTTGTTGTTGTACCTTGATGTTGGTGGTTCTGTTCCTTAGTCTTGTGCCCTAGCCAGTGTCTTTATGTAGTTTGAGTTTATTAAATAAAGTGTGCTGCAATTGGATCCTGCTTCCTCCTTGCTTCCACCTCATCGTGACAGAAGAACTCACCGCCAATGGATCCAGCAGTTGTTAGCAACCAGGTACTAAGAAGATTTCTAGCCTCTATGTTTCAGGATGGCCAGCGGATCGAGAAGTATGTGAGGGACTTTTTGAACTGCTGCCATCTGGGATCGCTGAATGACATTGAGCTCATGGACCTGTTCTGGAGCGGGCTGGATGCGGATATCGCGCAACTGATGCCGGATGATTATACCGGTTGGACCCTAGAGGGATATATTGACCTGGCCCTTTACTTGGGGGGTTCGGCATCTACGGTGGGCTTGGCTGATGAAGCACCCTGCCAGTTCACAGTATCCCTGGAGCCTATCCACGTCCCGCCTGTCCAGCCAGAGACCGTCCAGCCAGAGACCGTCCAGCCAGAGACCGTCCAGCCAGAGACCGTCCAGCCAGAGACCGTCCAGCCAGAGACCGTCCAGCCAGAGACCGTCCAGCCAGAGACCGTCCAGCCAGAGACCGTCCAGCCAGAGACCGTCCAGCCAGAGACCGTCCAGCCAGAGACCGTTCTCGTCACGTCTTCCCAGTCAGAGACTGATCACGCCACGCATGCGCCGCCTGAGCCCTCAGTGACCGCAACACTGGCCATTATGGCCACAGCCATGTGGTGTGTGTGGGCTACGCACACACTTGAGCCGGTGTCCGCTGATCCTGCGCCAGAGCCCGCTGATCCTGCGCCAGAGCCCGCTGATCCTGCGCCAGAGCCCGCTGATCCTGCGCCAGAGCCCGCTGATCCTGCGCCAGAGCCCGCTGATCCTGCGCCAGAGCCCGCTGATCCTGCGCCAGAGCCCGCTGATCCTGCGCCAGAGCCCGCTGATCCTGCGCCAGAGCCCGCTGATCCTGCACCAGAGCCCGCTGATCCTGCGCCAGTCCTGTTCAGCCCAGAGTTTCCTTCACCGCTGGTCCTGCCCAGCCTAAAGCCCTCTTCACCGCTGGTTCTGCCTCTTTCTCCTGAGCCGGTGCCTTCTCCAGGCTACGACCCCGTAGCTACCCCCAAGAATTTTTTGGGGGGGGGCAGTAGGCCACCACCATGGCCACCCGAAGGGTCCTCTCCAGCATGGCCGCCCGAAGGGTCTTCACCGCCGTGGCCGCCCGAAGGGTCTTCACCGCCGTGGCCGCCCGAAAGGTCTTCACCGCCGTGGCCGCCCGAAGGGTCTTCACCGCCGTGGCCGCCCGAGGGGTCTTCACCGCCGTGGCCGCCCGAAGGGTCTTCACCGCCGTGGCCGCCCGAGGGGTCTTCACCGCCGTGGCCGCCCGAAGGGTCTTCACCGCCGTGGCCGCCCGAAGGGTCTTCACCGCCGTGGCCGCCCGAGGGGTCTTCACCGCCCTGGACGCCCGAGGGGTCTTCACCGCCCTGGACGCCCGAGGGTCCGACAGCTCCGCCCTGGACGCCCGAAGGGTCTGCTCCGCCCAGGACGCCCGAGGGTCCGACAGCTCCGCCCTGGACGCCCGAGGGTCCGACAGCTCCGCCCTGGACGCCCGAGGGTCCGACAGCTTCGCCCTGGATGCCCGAGGGTCCACAGCCTGCTCCGCCCTGGTCACGCCCTCAGCCTGCTCCGCCGTGGCCTCGCCCTCAGCCTGCTCCGTCGTGGACACGCCCACAGCCTGCTCCGCCCTGGTCACGCCCTCAGCCTGCTCCGCCGTGGCCTCGCCCTCAGCCTGCTCCGTCGTGGACACGCCCACAGCCTGCTCCGACCTGGCAGTCTGTTCGTCCAGCTCCGCCCATGTTCCATGGCCCAGGTCCGCCATCGCAAGACCCCGGTCCCGTTCCCTGCACGGACCTGGCCCGCCATCCCTCCCCCGGGACCGCCTCCGCTCCACCACCCTCCCGAACTATGTCTCTAGTTTTGATGGGCGTCGGGAGCCGCCCGTAGAGGGGGGGCTATGTTGTAATGTCTGTCTGTGTTCCCCCGGTCTTTGTGCTTTTGGTTCAGTCCTGTTCAGTTTTCCCGCTCCTCGTTTGTGTTCATGTATACCACGCCCCCTTGTTATCTTGTTTAGCTTGTTTGGCCTTGTATTTAAGCCCTGTGTTTCAGTCCAGTCTTTGTGAGTTCTTAATAATGTTGTTGTTGTACCTTGATGTTGGTGGTTCTGTTCCTTAGTCTTGTGCCCTAGCCAGTGTCTTTATGTAGTTTGAGTTTATTAAATAAAGTGTGCTGCAATTGGATCCTGCTTCCTCCTTGCTTCCACCTCATCGTGACAAGCTGTTGAAAAGACAACTCACAGGACATTGTTTTTCACATTGCATACAGCTCATTAATTTGTGTATTCACGAGAAAACATCACAGAGCTGTCGCTTTCCAATGCATGCAATAACTAACTATTTCCTTTGTTCAATGAAGAGATGTGCAATGTAGCGTGCTGTTGCATTGCACAAGCATTTTGCATGGAAGAATAACATTAAAAGTAATATGCACTTTGTTGCATTGCAATGCATTCAAGAACTAATGGGTTTCATTCCATTGCAACAGCGTGCTACTGCATTGCACAAGCGTTTTGCATGGAAGAATAACATTAAAAGTAATATGCACTTTGTTGCATTGCAATCCATTAAAGAGCTAATGCGTTTCATTCCGTTGCAACAGCGTGCTGTTGCATTGCACAAGCGTTTTGCATGGAAGAATAACATTAAAAGTAATATGCACTTTGTTGCATTGCAATGCATTCAAGAACTAATGCGTTTCATTCCATTGCATCAGCGTGCTGTTGCATTGCACAAGCGTTTTGCATGGAAGAATAACCTTATTTCTATTAAATTTTAAAAATGATTTATACATGTGTCTAATGATGGTGGTAAGACCGCCACACAGTAGTCCATATGTGACCTTTTGAACTTTTTTTCTGGTCAGAGGGTCCCCAGAAGGTCTAAAAGATCCATGATGTCCTTATAGACTCTTTCTGATGTTAAAAAGTCATATCAAGTCCACCAGACAATAGTCCATGTGGGACCTTTTTAACTTTTTTTCTGGTCAGAGGGTCCCCAGAAGGTCTAAAAGCTACATGATGTCCTTGTAGACTCGTTCTGATGTTAAAAAGTCAGCTCAAGTCCGCCAGACAGTAGTATATATCGGACCTTTTGAACTTTTTTTCTGGTGAGAGGGTCCCCAAGAAGGTCTAAAAGCTACATGATGTCCTGACAGACTCTTTCTGATGATAATAAGTCAAGTCAAGTCAAGTCAAGTCAAGTCTGCCAGACAGTAGTTCATATGGGACCTTTTGAACTTTTTTTCTGGTCAGACTGTCCCCAGAAGGTCTAAAAGCTACATGATGTCCTTATAGACTCTTTCTGATGTTAAAAAGTCAGGTCAGAGGGTCCCCACAAGGTCTAAAAGCTACATGATGTCCTTAGAGACTCTTTCTGATGTTAATAATTCAAGTCAAGTCCACCAGACAGTAATCCATATGGGACCTTTTGAACTTTTTTTCTGGTCAGAGGGTCCCCAAGAAGGTTTAAAAGCTACATGATATCATTACAGACTGTTTCTGATGTTAATAAGTAAGTCAAGTCAAGTCAAGTCTGCCAGAAAGTAGTCCATATGGGACCTTTTGAACTTTTTTTCTGATCAGAGTGTCCCCAAGAAGGTTTAAAAGCTACATGATGTCCTTATAGATTCTTTCTTATGTTAAAAAGTCAAGTCAAGTCCGCCAGACAGTAGTCCATATCAGACCTTTTGAACTTTTTTTTTTCTGGTCAGAGGGTCCCCAAGAAGGTCTAAAAGCTACATGATGTCCTTATAGACTCTTTCTTATGTTAAAAAGTCAAGTCAAGTTCGCCAGACAGTAGTCCATATGGGACCTTTTGAGCTTTTTTTCTGGTCAGAGGGTCCCCAAGAAGGTTTAAAAGCTATATGATGTCCTTACAGACTCTTTCTGATGTTAATATGTAAGTCAAATCAAGTCCGCCACACAGTAGTCCATATGGGACCTTTTGAACTTTTTTCTAGTCAAAGGGTCCCCAAGAAGGTCTAAAAGCTACATGATGTCCTTACAGACTGTTTCTGATGTTAATAAGTAAGTCAAGTCAAGTCCGCCAGACAATAGTCCGTATGGGACCTTTTGAATTTTTTTTCTAGTCAAAGGGTCCCCAAGAAGGTCTAAAAGCTACATGTTGTCCTTACAGACTGTTTCTGATGTTAATAAGTAAGTCAACTCAAGACCGCCAGACAGTAGTCCATATGGGACCTTTTGAACTTTTTTTCTGGTCAGAGGGTCCCTAAGAAGTTCTTAAAGCTACATGATGTCCTTACAGACTCTTTTTTATGTTCATAAGTAAGTCAAGTCAAGTCAAGTCCGCCAGGCAGTAGTCCATATGGGACCTTAGCTCTTCCTGCTCAGCTACTGTTCGGACGCTCTCGCTTACTGCTCCGCGCTTTGCTCTATTGCTTTTATATTTCTACATTTTATCTCCTATTATCATCTAATTTTAACTTCAGCAAATCAGCACAGTGCTCAAACGCTTGGATTACTACAAAAAAAGAGCAGAATTATTTTATTCGACCAGCCTCCCACTGAAAGCTTACATTCCGGGGAAGAGAAAACACAACTGCCTACATTCATAAGGATAAGAAAATGCCTCCTCTGGAATCTACTTGCTGCTCCAACTGCCACAGACTTTTACAAAGGATTGCAATTCTTGAAACAAAGTTAATTGCGGGACCACCAAACCAGACGGAACACACAACAGAGCTTCGTCATGGACGTCCTCAGCATACAGCCGGTGAGTCCCATGAATCTAGTGTTTCTCGACAGGCCATACTGAGTGTAGAGAAACAAGCCGATCGTTTTACTAATCGATGGTACAAACAGGGTGCGAGACCCAAAGGCACTCGAGACATCAGATTGTCACGAGCATCACATATTACTGCAGTAGCATCCTCTACCCCAGATACTGCTCTGACAAGGACTGCAAACACTGGTCTCCTACCACCGCCTATACATCTTGAGAACAGATTTGAAGTATTAATGAATGAGGAATCCCCAAATTTGATGAATGTGATCGCACACAGACTGAATCAGCCAGTAGCTAACACTGATGCCAACTGGGGCTCAAGGTCGACCAGACAGCGGCACTCAGCTCACAGTGCAGCCGAGCCCAGGACTCTGATAGTGGGCGACTCCGTAATCAGAAACATTAATAGCAGGAATACAACAACGTGCTGCCTTCCACAAGCAACAACATCTGATGTAAACAGGGAACTTGAGAACATTCTGATGAAACATAAGACTGCAAATCGACTCATCATTCATGTGGGGAAGAATGATATTCATAAAGAGCAGTCGGAACTTCTTAAAAAGGATTTCAATGAACTTTTTGAAACACTTAAAAGTTCAAACATTCATCAGTGGACCACTCCCAGCAAGAGGAACAAATAGGTTTTCACGGTTGCTTGGGCTTAATGCATGGCTGCAAAAAACCTGCAATATAAAAGGAGTGAACTTTATTGACAACTTCAATCTTTTCTGGAGTCAGAGGCAACTGTTTCAACAGAATGGCCACCACCCAAACAAACTTGTTTCAAGAGTGCTAAAGGACAATATCTACTTCTCCCTCCGTCATCCTTCTGCAATGTGTGCCAATCCACTCAAACTGAATGGCACACACACACCTGGATACAGTAGGAATGACCACAGGATTTCACTTCAGCACCTGAATGGACCCGCGGTTGACACATCACACAAGGACAGTGATAACACCACTCAGCCACAACAACCTCTGCTCACGGACACAATCTCAGCTGAGCCCTGCCCACAGAGCTCACCACAGACAGACTGGGACATACCAGCACTGCTCCAAGATACAGCACCCAAGGACGACTTTCTGGAAAACAGCCAGGGAAACCAGGACAGCATATTACAGCCTCCAATAACACCAGAGCAACAATCCTTCTCACCGGAAACATTATCACTCTCTCCAGCATCTCCACTTCTGTGCTTCTCAGAGAAAATGGAACAACTGGTGCATGCTGGAACCAGACTGTCCCACTCTTTTGCTGCGAGCCCCCAGATACCAACCAAAAAATGCCAGGCCCCACAACCACCAAAGCCTACGGGCCCAGCTCGCCCTCTCCCTCCCCCTGTGAGAGCTCTTCGGCCAAAAAGTAAGACTGTTAAGTTAGCACTTTTAAACATCCGTTCACTTAAAAATAAATCACTTTTAGCCAACGACTTAATAACCACATACAACCTGGATTTTATGTTGCTAAATGAAACTTGGCTAGAAGAAAGTTGCAGTGCAACAGTCCTCAATGAAATAGCCCCTCCTAACTTTACTTTTATGAGTGTCTGCAGAGCTGTCAGAAGAGGCGGAGGTTTGGCTGCTCTTTATAAAGATGTCTATCAATGTAAGCAAATATCATTTGGGAATTACCCGTCTTTCGAATATCTGGGTATTGTGTTAAAAGGTGCTCCACGCATTTTACTTATCATTGTTTACAGGCCTCCAAAATACTCTCCAGCTTTTGCTGAGAACTTAACAGAACTGTTATCAACAATTTCCTCAGAGTTTGACTGCTTTGCCATTGCTGGAGATTTTAACATTCACATAGAGAATGCAGAAAACAATATGGCAAAAGAAATCAAAACTGTTTTAAAAACTTTTGATCTGACTCAGCATGTACATGGACCCACACATAATCGTGGACACACTCTAGATTTACTTATCAGTAAGGGTCTAAACATTTCATCAATTGTTATTAAGGATGTAGCACTGTCTGATCATTTTTGTATTTTCTTTGATATATTGATCTCTCCTGCCATTGAAGCTAGATATGTGTCTGTCAAGAAGAGATGCTTAAATGAGAACACTAGTGTACTATTTATGAAGGCTATATCTTTAACACCAAGCATATCTGCTGACTCTGTTGATTTTCTCCTTGATTCTTTTAACTCAAAAGTTAAGAGTGTAATTGATGATATTGCTCCTGTGAAAGTCAGGAAGAAGAGTGGCAGACAAAAAGCACCTTGGAGAAACTCAACAGCAGTGCAAAATATGAAAAGACAATGCAGAAAAGCAGAGTGCATGTGGCGGAAGACAAAACTTGTAGTCCATTATAACATCTACAAAGACAGCATCCATGCTTTCAATAAGGAACTAAGCAAAGCTAGACAGACTTTCTTCTCGAATATTATAAACAGCAATATAAACAACACACGCACTCTTTTTGCTACTGTAGAGAGACTGACAAACCCCCCCAAGCCAGATTCCCAGTGAAATGCTCTCAGTGAGAAAGTGCAGTGAGTTTGCTTCTTTCTTCTCTGAGAAAATCAATAATATCAGAAAGGTGATCAGCTCATCCTTGAGTTGCGCTGGGGTCAGGCAGATCAGACAACAGCCTGAGAAAGTAGCCACTATGTCTGATTTCGAAGAAATTGATGGCAAAATTTTGGAAGAAACCGTACAGCACCTAAAAACATCAACCTGCGCCCTTGACGCACTTCCCACATCTTTTTTCAAAAATGTGTTACACAGCTTAGAAGCAGATCTCCTAGAAGTGGTAAATGCCTCACTTCTCTCTGGGAGTTTTCCGACCTCCCTGAAAACTGCTGTTGTCAAGCCCCTCCTGAAAAAGAGCAATCTGGATAAGACCATATTAAACAACTATAGACCGATCTCAAATCTTCCTTTCATAGGCAAGATCATTGAAAAAGTTGTCTTCAATCAGCTGAACAAATTCTTAAGCTCGAATGGATACTTTGACCATTTTCAATCTGGTTTCCGACCGCACCACAGTACAGAGACCGCGCTCATAAAAATAATAAATGATATTCGCTTAAATACTGATACAGGCAAATTATCAGTGCTGGTACTACTCGACCTCAGTGCTGCATTTGACACTGTCGATCACAAAATACTTCTTGACAGGCTGGAAAACTGGGTCGGGCTTTCTGGGATAGTCCTAAAATGGTTCAGGTCATACTTAGGAGGCAGAGATTATTATGTGAGTATAGGAGACCATAAGTCTGAGTGGACATCCATGACATGCGGAGTCCCGCAAGGCTCAATTCTTGCGCCACTCCTATTCAACCTGTACATGCTCCCAATGAGCCAAATAATGAGAAAGAACCAAATCGCTTACCATAGCTATGCAGACGACACACAGCTCTACTTAGCCCTATCGCCTAACGATTACAGCCCCATTGACTCCCTGTCACGGTGAGATGTGGAGATAAACCCAAACGCAGACAGTATAAAATAAGACACGGTTTAATGACAAAAATAGGAAAACAAAACCCACGAGAGGGCAAAACAGATGGAACACAGAATACCAGAGTGACTAGACTAAACTGGGAAACAAATGAACAAGAAAACAAACAAGACTTCAAGAGATGCTAACAATGACTAGATGTACACAGGGTACTCACGATCAACGTATAACAATGAACCGACACAAGACAGCAAACACAAGGGGGTTAAATAGGAAGATTAATCAAACATAACAGGTGACACGGGTGAAACACTAATGACAGAATCAGGATAACAAGGGGGCGGGGTAACGAGACGAGACAACACAAGCACATGACCAAAACACAAGGCCATGTGCTTGCACACAGAACATGGGTCTGTCATGATCCTGCCAAAATACTAGAACTCACAGACCTGATGGCAGAATCATGACAGTACCCCCTCCTTAAAAAGCGGCTACCAGACGCTCCCCAAGGAGACATTAAACGCGGGACAAGACTGACAGAGACATAGACCAGACCCAACAAAACATGACAAATAATAACAGGGGCATACAAGCGTGAACAATGACCGGGTTGGGGTGAAACATCAGAAAAAATAAACAAGGAAGGGGAGGCGGAGGGACAACAGAGTCTTTGAGCGAGAATCCAGGGTGGGTGGGCGGGACGGTGATCTTGGAACTACAGGGTGTGGGCTTAGGACGGGGGACCCGAACGGACTTGGGTGGAGTGGTGTGAGTAGACGGAGAAACAGTCCTAGGTTGAACCATGACGGGGGAAACAAACGGGAGTCCGGGGGCAGTAGAGACAGGGACACACGAGGAGACAGTCCGGGGACTTCTGACGGGGAACATGGTTGGTGATGGGACAGGACTGGGTGCTGCGCTCACGGCGACCGACTCTGGAACAGCGCTTGCCGTAGCGGGCTCTGGAACAGCGCTTGCCGTAGCGGGCTCTGGAACAGCGCTTGCCGTAGCGGGCTCTGGAACAGCGCTTGCCGTAGCGGGCTCTGGAACAGCGCTTGCCGTAGCGGGCTCTGGAACAGCGCTTGCCGTAGCGGGCTCTGGAACAGCGCTTGCCGTAGCGGGCTCTGGAACAGCGCTTGCCGTAGCGGGCTCTGGACCAGCGCTTGCCGTAGCGGGCTCTGGAACAGGCACTGGGTTCAGCTCCGAAACACCAAACACCGGCCTCTCTAAGATCCGAGCCAGACGCTCCAGATAGTCCCAGCTCAGGAAGGCAGACGGGGCGTGAACAGTCTCTAGCTGGACAGACGGGTGAACTGTCTCTAGCTGGACAGACGGGACGTGAACTGGCTCTGGCTGGGCAGACGCAGGTCTCCTCCTCTTCTTCCTCCTGATTCGCGGAGCCGATGATGCCTCGGGAGTCGAACTGGGACGAGTCTGTTCTCCAAGCCTCACGAAGCCTAACCTCAGATCCTCCGGGATCACCGGCAGACAGGCAGGAGGTGACGACACCATGGGACCCTGTGACTCCCGACGAACCAAGCAGTCCACCATGTCCCGGAACGGGCGGTGGGCCAGCCTCTCCCGTTCCGCCAGAGGTGGAGGAACTTTGAGACCCGCGATGAGGTAACGGTTAACCAGGCTCTCCGGTAAAAAATTTCTCTTTGCCTCCACGGCCTGAGCATATCCTCTCAGGGACCTCTCTCCCTGGGGAGGGAAAGGAAGCTTGCCCAACTTGCTGTCGTTGATAGCTGACTGCCACCATAGTTCCTGGTCAGCTGATTGTTGTTGTTGTGGGGATGACATACTGTCCGCTGGGTTCAGAATGAGTCGGTTCATTCTGTCACGGTGAGATGTGGAGATAAACCCAAACGCAGACAGTATAAAATAAGACACGGTTTAATGACAAAAACAGGAAAACAAAACCCACGAGGGGGCAAAACAGATGGAACACAGAATACCAGACTGACTAGACTAAACTGGGAAACAAATGAACAAGAAAACAAACAAGACTTCAAGAGATGCTAACAATGACTAGATGTACACAGGGTACTCACGATCAACGTATAACAATGAACCGACACAAGACAGCAAACACAAGTGGATTAAATAGGAAGACTAATCAAACATAACAGGTGACACGGGTGAAACACTAATGACAGAATCAGGATAACAAGGGGGCGGGGTAACGAGACGAGACAACACAAGCACATGACCAAAACACAAGGCCATGTGCTTGCACACAGAACATGGGTCTGTCATGATCCTGCCAAAATACTAGAACTCACAGACCTAATCATGGCACTCCCTTTGCCAATGCATTGATGAAGTAAACAATTGGATGTGCCAAAACTTTCTTCAGTTAAACAAAGACAAAACTGAAGTCATTGCGTTTGGAAACAAAGATGAAGTTCTCAAGGTGAACGCATACCTTCAGTCTAGGGGTCAAACAACTAAAAATCAAGTCAGGAATCTGGGTGTGTCTCTAGAGTCAGACCTTAGTTTCAGTAGTCATGTCAAAGCAATAACTAAATCAGCATACTATCACCTGAAAGATATTGCAAGAGTTAGATGCTTTGTTTCCAGTCAAGACTTAGAAAAACTTGTGCATGCTTTCATCACCAGTAGGGTGGATTATTGTAATGGACTTCTCACTGGCCTTCCCAAAAAGACCATAAGACAGTTGCAGCTCATACAGAACGCTGCTGCTAGGATTCTGAGCAGAACCAGAAAATATGAACACATCACACCAGTCCTCAGGACTTTACACTGGCTGCCTGTTACATTTAGGATTGATTTTAAAGTATTATTACTGGTATATAAATCATTCAATGGCCTAGGACCTCAATACATTGCAGATATGCTCAGTGAATATAAACCCAACAGATCACTCAGATCATTAGGATCACATCGGCTAGAAATACCAAGGGTTCACTCTAAGCATGGCGAGTCTGCTTTTAGCTACTATGCCAGCCGCAGCTGGAACCAGCTTCCAGAAGAGATCAGATGTGCTCCTACAGTAGTCACATTCAAATCCAGACTCAAAACACATCTGTTTAGCTGTGCATTTACTGAATGAGCACTGTGCCACTGTTCGTCAGATTGTTTGCACTGTATTTTATTTTATGTTTTAATTATTCTGATTTCATTTGATTATTTCTGTATTTTATCTTTTATTCTAAACTGTTTTAATTATTCTGATTTCTTTTGATTACTTTAATTTCTTCTATGTAAAGCACTTTGAATTACCATTGTGTATGAAATGTGCTATATAAATAAACTTGCCTTGCCTTGCCTTGCCTTTTGAACTTTTTTTCTTGTCAGAGGGTCCCCAAGAAGGTTTAAAATCTACATGATGTCCTTACAGACTCTTTCCGATGTTAATAAGTCAAGTCAAGTCACGTCAAGTCCGTCAGACAGTAGACCATATGGGACCTTTTGAACTTTTTTTCTGGTCAGAGGATCCCTAAGAAGTTCTTAAAGCTACATGATGTCCTTAAAGACTCTTTCCGATGTTAATAAGTAAGTCAAGTCATGTCCGCCAGACAGTAGGCCATATATTGACCTTTTGAACTTTTTTTCTGGTCAGATGGTCCCCAAGAAGGTTTAAAAGCTACATGATGTCCTTACAGACACTTTCTGATGTTAATAAGTAAGTCGAGTCAAGTCATGTCCGCCAGACAGTAGGCCATATGGGACCTTTTTTACTTTTTTTATGGTCAGAGGGTCCCCAAGAGGGTTTAAAAGCTACATGATATCCTTACAGACTGTTTCTGATGTTAATAAGTAAGTCAAGTCAAGTCAAGTCAAGTCCGCCAGACAGTAGTCCATATATTGACCTTTTGAACTTTTTTTCTGGTCAGAGGGTCCCCAAGAAGGTCTAAAAGCTACATGATGTCCTTACAGACTGTTTATGATGTTAATAAGTAAGTCAAGTCAAGTCCTTCAGACAGTAGTCCATATTGGACCTTTTCAACTTTTTTTCTGGTCAGAGGGTCCCCAAGAAGGTTTAAAAGCTACATGATGTCCTTAGAGACTGTTTCTGATGTTAATAAGTAAGTCAAGATAAAAAGTCAAGTCCACCAGACTACTGTCCATATGGGACCTTTTGAACTTTTTTTCTGGTCAGAGGGTCCCCAAGACTCTTTCTGATGTTAATAAGTAAGTCAAGTCAAGTCAAGTCCGCCAGACAGTAGACCATATGGGACCTTTTGAACTTTTTTTCTGGTCAGAGGGTCGCCAAGAAGGTTTAAAAGCTACATTATGTCCTTACAGACTCTTTCTGATGTTAATAAGTAAGTCAAGTCAAGTCCGCCAGACAGTAGTCAATATGGGACCTTTTGAACTTTTTTCTGGTCAGAGGGTCCCCAAGAAGGTTTAAAAGCTACATGATGTCCTTACAGACTGTTTCTGTCATGAATCAGCTTCTTTCCTCTCTATTTCCGTAGTGTTACACACGTACACACGCCCAGCTGTTCATCATTTTCTCAGCCTTCGCGCTGCGCACACACTTAGTTGCTCCCATTCATGGTTTTCCCCTATCTCTCTTCTCGCAGCTGTTTCCCATAGCAATTAACACTTACACTGATCCTGTCTCACCTGTGCTCGCTTCCTCTCTAATTTACTCGACTACTTCTAGTCACTGTTTTCTCTGCTTCCTTGTCAGTTTATTGTTATACGTTGAGCTTTCGCTTTGTCTCTTCGTTTACATACCAACCAATATATTATCTCATGAGTTTCTGCATCCTGTACTGTCCTGTCCTGTCGAGGTATGTGAGAGTTGTTTGGAGATTCACCATTTTTCTCTACCCAGGTCATCTGCTGTCTGAGGATCACCAGCTTTCCTGCCATCCGTGAGTTTCATACATTGGACACGGGAGGAGTTCTCAGTTGCTGCTCGCCTCCTTGCCGGCGCTGAACCAACTATTTACTAGGACAGCATTATTGTTTTCGTTTTTGTCAGATCTGCGTCCATTGACGGCAGTCTCCTTATTTCCAGTTACAAAGAAATAAACTCTGTTATTTGCATTACCTCTGCTTTTGGGTCCTCTGTTCGAACTGTGACAGAATAAACTGACCACGATGGACCCAGCGGAGGAGGCACCTTTTCGTGCGGCTATCGAGGCCCAGGGAGCTATGCTGGGGAGACACGACGAGGAGATCTCTGGGACCCGTCGTGCCGTGGAGGGTTTGGCTGCTCAGGTTACCGAATTGTCTATGCGTCTTCATCGCCGTCATCTTGAGACACCTGTTTCCCGTGACATCCCAGTTGAGCCCAGGATCAACAACCCTCCATGCTATGCCGGTGAGCCCACTGCATGCCGCTCTTTTCTCACTCAATGTGAGGTGGTGTTTTCCCTACAGTCAACCACCTACGCACGGGACCGTGCCCGCATCGCCTACGTGATCTCGCTCCTCACAGGAAGAGCACGTGAGTGGGGGACTGCCGTCTGGGAGATGGCTTCGGATCTCACTGAGGATTTTGAGCTGTTCAAACGGGAGATGATCAAGGTGTTCGATCGCTCTGTACATGGACAAGAGGCTTCTCGTGTGCTCGCTGTGTTGCTACAGGGAGGTCGTTCTGCTGCAGAATATGCCATAGAGTTTCGCACCCTGGCCACCTCGTCTGGCTGGAATGAACCAGCTCTTGTTGCTCACTTTCTAGAAGGACTTAACCCCAGCCTTAAGGACAAGATTTATGCCCGTGAGATTCCTGACCAGTTTGATCAGCTGGTGGAGTTGGCTATTCGCCTAGACAAGCGCTTCCAGATGCGTCGCCACGCTCGGAGCTCGAGGTCTGAACGACCTATAACCCCGCCTACTCTTTACATTGCTACTCACGGTGAGTCAGATACTGAGCCTATGCAGCTGGGAGGAATCCGCATTTCAACAGCTAAACGTCAACGACGGATACTTAATCGTCTCTGCCTCTACTGTGGCTCGGGTAGTCACTTTGTGTCGTCCTGCTCAGTAAAAGCCAGAGCTCGTCAGTAATCAGGGGAGTACTGGCGAGCGCAACTTCTTTCTTCCCCACATCCAAGACCGGGACACGCACCACCTTTCCGGTCACTCTCCCCTGGTCATCCTCTTCGGCATCTTGTTTGGCCCTTATAGACTCTGGTGCTGAGGCTAGTTTTATCGACGAGGAGTGGGCCCAAAGACAGGGTATTCATTTTTCTTACCTTAAAGACTCTACCCCTGTGCTCGCTCTGGACGGTAGCATCATTTCTAAGGTTCGTCGTATCACTCAGCCGGTGAGTCTCACCATATCAGGAAACCATCAAGAGACAATTTCTTTTTTTATTTTTCATTCTCCTTTTACACCCATAGTTTTAGGCCATCCTTGGCTAGCTAAACACAATCCCCATATTAATTGGACTAACAGTTCTGTTCTTTCTTGGAGCTTGTCTTGTCATGTTGAGTGTTTAGTGTCTGCTGTTTCTCCTGTTTCTTCTGTTTCTGTGTTTCAGGAGGAGGCTTGGGATGTGTCTGGAGTGCCGGGGGAGTACCTCGATCTGCGGGCGGTGTTCAGTCGCTCCCGGGCCACTTCTCTCCCTCCCCATCGACCTTATGATTGCTCTATCGATCTCCTTCCTGGTACCACTCCTCCTCGCGGACGATTGTACTCTTTATCAGCCCCCGAGCGTATGGCATTAGAGAAGTATCTTTCCGAGTCTATCGCGGCTGGTACCATGGTTTCTTCCTCCTCTCCTGCTGGCGCTGGATTTTTTTTTGTGAAGAAAAAGGACGGGTCCTTACGCCCCTGCATTGATTATCGGGGGTTGAATGACATCACAGTAAAGAACCGGTACCCCTTGCCCCTCATGTCTTCTGCTTTCGAGATCTTGCAGGGGGCGAAGGTTTTCACAAAACTAGATCTGCGTAATGCGTACCATTTAGTACGTATTAAAGAGGGAGATGAATGGAAGACCGCGTTTAACACGCCCCTCGGTCACTTTGAATATCGAGTCCTTCCGTTCGAGTTGGTCAACGCCCCAGCCGTTTTTCAGGCTCTGGTTAATGATGTTCTGAGAGATATGCTTAACGTCTTCGTGTTTGTTTACATTGACGACATACTTATCTTCTCACCCTCTCTCCAGGTGCACGTCATGCATGTTCGTCGTGTCCTGCAGCGTCTCTTAGAGAACCGCCTCTTTGTTAAGGCCGAGAAATGCACTTTCCATTCTCGGTCCGTTACTTTTCTGGGGTCTGTCGTTTCCGCCGATGGAATAAGTATGGATTCTTCTAAAGTCCAAGCCGTCATTGATTGGCCCGTGCCCGATTCACGTATCGCTCTCCAACGCTTCTTAGGCTTCGCTAATTTTTACCGACGGTTTATTCGGAACTTTAGTCAGGTTGCCGCTCCTCTTACTGCGCTCACCTCGGTCAAGTCCCGTTTTGCTTGGACCAAGACGACCCAGGCTGCGTTTGACCGCTTGAAGACCCTATTGACCACCGCCCCCATCCTTATTAAACCTGAGGTCGAGAGACAGTTCATCGTCGAGGTCGACGCTTCTGACGTGGGGGTAGGCGCGGTGCTTTCGCAGCGCTCGCCCCTGGACAATAAGGTTCACCCGTGTGCGTTCTTTTCGCATCGTCTCTCGTCTACTGAGCGCAACTACGACGTGGGTAATCGTGAGTTGTTGGCCATTCGGTTGGCGTTGGGAGAGTGGCGACATTGGTTGGAGGGAGCGTCGCATCCGTTCATAGTCTGGACTGATCATCGAAATCTTGAGTACATTCGGTCCGCTAAGAGACTTAATGCTCGTCAGGCTCGTTGGGCTCTTTTTTTCTGCCGTTTCAATTTCACTATTTCTTATAGACCCGGCTCTAAGAACTTAAAGCCTGATGCCCTTTCCCGCCTTTTCGACTCCTCAGAGAACACCTCAACCAAGGAGAACATCCTTCCCCCTAGCTGTATGGTTGGGGTTACTGTTTGGGGGGTTACTGTTTCTCGAACGGGTGGTTAAACAGGCCCTGAACCGTGCTGTCACTCCTCGACAGTGTCCAAAACATTTACTATTCGTTCCTGTATCCGTTTGTCCAGCGGTTCTTCGTTGGGGTCATTCTTCCAGAATAGCCGTTCACCCTGGTGTCAGGGGTACTCTGGCCGTCATTCGTCAAAGGTTTTGGTGGCCTACTAGAGAACGTGATATCCGCCATTTCGTGTCTTCGTGTCCTATCTGCGCCCAAACTAAGTCGGGTAACTCGCCTCCTGCCGGGTTACTCCGACCCCTTTCGACTCCGGAGGAGGGGGAACTCGATGAACAAGCGCCCCAAACAGCTTATATCCATCCGATGAGTCCAATCAGCCCCGCCCTTTTAGTAACAGCTGCACCTGTTACTCTCAAATGAGGGTGAAGTGACAGGGAGAGAGAGAGAAAACAAAGAGAGAACACATATGCACATTCACTTGTATTAACAGTGTAATAACATAGTATTAAATAAAACAGCATTTACGTTTGATAAGTAACAGTCCATAGCTCTCAGGGGGCGAACACACAAGCCACTATCAGAGGTGACTGTTTAGTCCCAAAGTGTAAGACCTCCTTTGGTCAGTCTGCCTTCTCAGTAAAGGGGCCAACACTCTGGAATGCTCTGCCTACTGATTTAAAAGTAGAGACCGATGGCAAAGCTTTCAACAGAGGACTTAAACAATGGTTAAAAACTAAACAGTGGTGCTCGCATGAAGAACTAATGATATTCTCTGACTCTGATGCTTCTGTTTTATAATTTATGTATGCAATTTGTTTTTCTTTTTCATTTTCTCTGTAATTATATGGTATATTTTAGCTATCCTTTTCTGTTAATATTGTTAGTATTATTCTGCTTACTAGTTTCATTGTATTTTATTTCCAAAAGCCTCCCGTGGACAGGTGTTGAAAATTAGCATTTGTGCTAAAACACTTAAACAAATGCATATGGTTCGTCCAATGTAATTGTATGTCCATGTTAAATAAATAAAATAAAATAAAAATAACATATTAAAATGTATGAAGAGTAACGTCCTGGTTGCGTATGCAACCCACCGTTCCCTGAAGGAGGGAACGGAGGACGTAGTCGACGCGACTGAAATGGGATCACGCTAGGGAGCCTATCATCTTCGAGTACTATTGAACGAGCCAATGTAATTGGCGTGCGTGATTCGCATCACACACTCCGCCCCCGCGGCGCGGGTATAAATACGGAAGTGGATGCACGCACTAGTTGCTTTTCGCTGAGGAGCCGAGAGTAACCCGGGGTCAGCGGTGGTCCAGCGGTAGTGGCAAGGGGACTACGTCCTCCGTTCCCTCCTTCAGGGAACGGTGGGTTGCATACGCAACCAGGACGTTCCCTTTCAGTCGATAACGTCGGACGTAGTCGACGCGACTGAAATGGGATCAACCATTGAACACGCCACTAACGCTGCCACCTTCCAGTGCCTAAACCAAAGCCTCCTGATGCCCCCGCAAACTTAAGGCGGGGAAGGACAGGGCTTAGGCCAGGGAAGTCACTGCTGTTCCTACAGGACCACTGGGAAAGCGTTCCCCGTACGTTGGAAGGAAGGGACGCTGCGGAAGCCACATCCAACCCGAGGGAGGAAATGTGGAGAATACACATATGAACTGGGCGGAAACCGGGCAGTCTAACATATGGAATGTCACTGGGGTGGCTCCAGCCTAAGACGGGGGGAGACACACCGGACAGTGACGGCAGAGAGACTCTGCAGAGGGAAGACACGGGCTCACCGCAGGGAGCCGTATCGTGGAAGAATACACATATGGGGTCACCGAAGGGACCGCAACATATGGACCCAGCCTAACACAGGTTCCACACTGCTTACGAGTGGTAGGCCTAACACCAGACGTTCCGCACGTCCGACGTCGGAGGGGTGTGGAGGAACTCAACAGGGTTCAATTTTAAGGGAACTCAACTGGAGTAGAAAGGCGCACGTATCCAGTCCATAGGAGGGGAATGGCGCAGCAAGCCGACACTTGAACCGGGCTCACGGTGAAACTGGCTTCATGAGAAGGGAGCCCACGGGAAGCAGCGGTTCAACTAGGTGTCGTCCAGCCCCCAACTCTAGAATCTGTTTAGCAAAGTATATCGTCAACGCCCAGGCGGAGCACTTTACACTCATCATAGAGGAGCTCAACACCTAAGTGGACATGTTGCATCTCGGATCTTTGCCGAAATGAAGGCAAGCACTAAGTGCAACTTTGCATGGAAACAGCCTTCCCTCTCTGCTGAATTCCACAGATATTTGAAGAGCTGGTCTGAGGTCTATGACTTGCATTCTGTACACGTCCAAGCGAATCGGACAGAGAAGCCAGGGCTGGATCTGCCTCCTCCAGGGCAGCGCTTGCAGGCTCACCACCTGCTCCTATTACGGGAGAGGTAGGAACCTTGGGCACAATCCGAGCCGGGATCTCAGCTTGTGAGAGTTAGCCGGCCCAGACTCCAGGCACAATACGTTGACCGAAAGCGAGCAAGTCCCTACCCTCTAGTAGAGACCACGCGAGCAGGAGAACTGATATAACAGAATTTTTAACTCACTACCTGCAGTGGCTCAGGGGCGGTCTCTGCAGTGCAGTCGCACCAGGGACAAGGCCCAAGAGGATAAAGAGGGACACAAGGATTTACAAGACCTTGCTCCTCAGGAACCTGACGATCAGAACGTGCTTCTGCATACTTCTGCAACACGATGAGCGTCGTTTAAACACCGAGGCAACATCATTTTGAGGGTGATTTAGGAAAACAGCCTACTGCAACCCAATTTGCAGGAAAGAGAGCACTGAAGTGATCGAAAGCTTTCAGGATCTCCTCAGGGGAGAAGACGCACTCAACGACTAGGTTCCACTTCTAAAGGCGTAAGCACGCTACCCAATTCTAGGGGGTGCTCGCAGAAGTGATGGTAACTAACACATGTTCTTGTGATAGCCACCTGAACCTCCGCGTTCGGATGTAAGACCGCCCGGAATCTCCGGGGGAAGAACGCGTGTGCCCTCGTGCCCCGTCCCCGAATCCAGGGGAAGTCAGGAAGGCTGTTGAAGGGAACCAGGTCTAGTTGGGCCAATGAGGGGCAACTATGAAGACCTGTTCCTCTCCTGACATGGCACGTAGGTGCAAGTGACGGGCGCAAAAGACAGGAGCATTGCTCAACACAACATGTGAAGATCACTGGGCTTCAGGAGCATTTTCTGCTCAGCACTTGGGTGTGACAAGTTCACTGAGCTTCAGGAGCATTCCTGCTCAACACCTGAGTGTGATAAACTCACCGAGCTTCAGGAGCATTTCTGCTCAACACTTGAGTACGAAGAACCTCACTGAGCGACAGGAGCATTTCTGCTCAGCACTTGAGTGTGACAAGTTCACTGAGCTTCAGGAGCATTACTGCTCAACACCTGAGTGTGATAAACTCACTGAGCTTCAGGAGCATTTCTGCTCAACACTTGAGTGCGAGGAACTTCACTGAGCACCAGGAGCATTTCTGCTCAGCACTGCGTGTGATGAATTCACTGAGTTACCTGTGATGGACTCACTGAGCTACAGGAGCATTGCTGCTCAACACCAGAGTGCGATGAACTTCACTGAGTTTCAGGAGCAAATCTGCTCAACATGAAGAGTGATGATTTCACTGACTTGCAGGCGCAAGGCGACCATGAGTCGCAGTCACTTTTAGAAGGCTCACTGGGGTTAAACGCATTTCTGCGGGCCCCTGGGGCCGCTGAGTCCCAGTGTTTGTCCAAGGGTAGTCCGCTCGGTTTACCCAAACACTGGCGGAAAAATAAAACCGGGGGGGCAACTGAGCGGCCCCGGAATGGTCATGACCCAGCCGGACCCAGGGGATGGAGTCTCCACTTGCCCTGGCTATAACTGTCGTGAGGCTCGATGGCGGCACGATTGAGTAAGCAGGAGGAGTGGAATAAGGCGCCATCAGAAGCGTCTGACTCCAAGGAGGAGGTGACGGGTGAGTTTGTGACATGCAAGGGAAGCTTGCGCAACGGTCGCAATGTCTAACAACTCGAGGCACGAATGCCCGTGTAGTCGGGGGTCGCCCAGGCCCCCGTTAAAACACGCCCTTTGTACATGGCCGCTCTGTTGAAGAGGGTTTGGCAGCAGACCGGGATGAACTATAGTCACACAGGGTGAGCTGCTCTGCCACGGTCACCTCGGGACTCGATCGTGAAGCTAGCGCTGAAGCGGTCACATATGGAGGGAGCCAAAGGCTGCGACTACCATATACCCCAGGAGCCTCTGAAAGTTCTTTCAGTGGGACCCTTTCTCACTTCAACACCAGCTGAACACATTCTCATTGGAGAGACATGTTGGACCGAGTACCTCTCCAAAACTAGAAAAGAGATACTCAGCCCGTGGGCGAGATTACTCTCTTCCAGTTGACCTGAAGACCCAACGGGCTCTGGAGCACTCGAGGGGAAGGACACTGTACTGATACTCCACCCTTAGACGCAACACACAGGATGGCCTGCGGTGCGGGAGGTAGAGATCTGAAGCACATGTCTTTCAGGTCAAAGCTGCAGACCAATCTTGGGCCAAGATGGTCACGACCCACCACCTAGTAGCACGAAGAACGAGTTTACAACTGGCCTTCGTACCGGCTGGAGGAGCGGCTATATCAAATCCTTCGCCAGCAGGATAAGATAAGCACGCACAAGTCAGGAGCACTGCTCAACACTCGGTGTGATGAATATCACTGAATTTTCAGGAGCACGTCTGCTCAACACCTAATGTGATGACTATCACTGACTTGAGCGGGGTAGCCGAGCCTGAGGTGGGGCAGCAAAGTAGAGAGAGTGGTGTTAGTGTGCTGTGCAACACTTACCTGTCTCCACAAGCGGCAGGGGGCGCGTGAGAAGGCGGATGACCGGGTCCTCGAACGCACCAAGCTGCCTGCTGGCGACCAAGGGGGAGCTGAGGGGTGTAAGGCTATACAGGGTCACACCCGCCAGACTGGCCCTCTTGGGACCCAGGAACAGATGAAATTGCTCTCTCTTTGAAGTGTGGGTACCGCTTGCTCCGCTTTTTTTTTTTTTTTTTTTTTAGGGAGCCAGCGGCGGAACAGACACACACACAAACAAAGGCTCCACCCGGCCCTCACCCGGGGGGAGGGAGTGATCGTGCCACTCCAAGAGCATCTCATCCATTCCTGGGCGGCCCGCTCCGGAATGCTTTCGCTGTCGCTTGCCACCTGGCTTGGCAGCGCCTGGAGCGGGCTGGGCGTCTCTACTGCGGCCGGCTCCCTGCTGAGGCCTGGGTGGAGGCTGCTGCGGAGGGCCAGCAGGAGCGGCGGCCGGAGAACGCCCACGGCGACGAGCAGGCGGAGGAGCTGCCACCGGCGGCGGGTGGAGGCAGCAGCTGGCCACCGGGGCAGGATGTGCCGGATGACCTCCGTCTGCGCTTGAGCGGCAGAGAACTGTTTGATGCAGTTCTCCACCGCGTCGCCGACCAGCCCAACCTGGGAAATTGGGGAGACCAGGAACCGAACCTTGTCCGCATCCGCCATACCAACCAGGCTGAGCCAACGAAGGCGCTACTGGACCACCAAGGTGGACATCGCCAGACCGATCACGCACGCTACGACACCCGTACCCCGGAGGGTGAGGTCGGATGCAGTGCGGTGCTCACCTATGAGCGCACGGTCTGGATTACCCTCGTGCATGCCATGGGTGCCCTAGCCTGCAGCAACGCCATGGCACGCAAGAGGAAGGGGCTTGCCCACAGGCTTTGTAAGCTCTGCCCGTCGGAACGGACGAAACTCACAGGCCTTAGGGGGGAGACGAGGATCCCCCCAAAAGGCAGCGGCCGCCGGACACAGGTGCACCTGTGTCGACAGACCGCTCCAATGGAGGGACACCTCGCAACCCTTCACCGTTCCTCCATCAAGGGTAATGAGGGGGAAAAGCTATTCAGGCAGTTTCTGGCAGAGAAAGATGCTGTTCACCACCTGATAAGCTCTCCATGCATTTCGGGAAAGAAAGGCACTGGGGCGGCGAGCTGAGAACCAGCGCGGCCCGCCCCAAGATACCAAACTCCAGATTCCAACCGAGACTGAACGGGACACGGTGGAGGTTCCACTCGAGCCCGGCAGCCTCGGCGGCCCGTTTCAGCATAGCTGATAATTCTGGATCCGGCTCGGGCAACATTGAACTCCCGGAGGGAGACAATGCAGCCGAGTCATCATCTCCAGAAGTCAGCTCACCCTCTGATGCTGCAATCGGCGTCCTGTCCTCCAGGGGAGCCCCGAGTGAAACCGCTGGCCCACCCATTACAGATGGACCAGCAGAAAACACCGGAGGCTCCAGTGGTTGCAGTGGAAGGGAGGAGTGAGGAGCCCACAGGGAATGGTTACCGGGCGGGACATCCAACACTATCCTCCGGTCACCCATCCCACACAGCACCCGAGGGTGGGGCATGGTAATGGGGACTCGCTCTCCGCGAACGAAGGCGAGTCTCGCCCTCAACACTGCGACAGTCATGTTCCCACAGTGAAAACATGAGCTGTCCACAAAAGCTGTCTCAGCGTGCTGTAAGCCAAACACGTGACACAACAGTTGTGACCATCAGAGAGAGACAGGGAACGACCGCACCCAGGTACGCACGGGCGGAATGACATCTTGAAAAAGACGCACACGCACCCGTGTTGCTCTTTCAGAAAATAGGACCGTCACCAGTGCCGGAGCACACAGGGAAATGACCGCGGCAACACTGAACAGAGAACTGAAACAGTGAAGCACTCACTTTTCCGCCCTCTAACCAGCCATCAACACACACAAACATTTAGAAATTTGTTGCTGTTAAAACAGCAGTTGAGAGCTCAAAGCTCGCGATCACCGCTGCACTCGCGCTGTAGAACACCAGCACTGGGAGAGTCTTCCTGAAGAACACCGACACACTCGCTCGTTGTAGACAACAGCACTCTCAGAGACATCAAACGATCGGTTCCGAAGCGAAAGGCAACTAGTGCGTGCATCCACTTCCGTATTTATACCCGCGCCGCGGGGGCGGAGTGTGTGATGCGAATCATGCACGCCAATTACATTGGCTCGTTCAATAGTACTCGAAGATGATAGGCTCCCTAGCGTGATCCCATTTCAGTCGCGTCGACTACGTCCGACGTTATCGACTGAAAGGGAACAAATATATGAAGCCATGTTTAATGAAGTATATTTGTATAATTATGCAATTATATAATACAAAAGAATATGAGACAGACATTATGAACATGTATTTTACATATAAATGTTGGTTAGTGACAAGAGATAAGGTATATTCTTTTGAATATTGAAAGGGGCACATCAGTTCAGATGATGAAATAGCCCAAGTAAAGAACGATAGAATGGATATTTATGTTTCTTAAAGGAAAATCCTATGTAAATTCTTATTTGCAGCATATGATACAGAAGTACAGAACAAAGTGCAGTTTCATTCATTTAGCATATTTGTGTTCAGTTTCATTTTGAGGCCAACAGTACTGACTTTTCTTTTCAGTCCTATTTGGCACATGGCTGACCTTCAAAGTTGAAATACAGTATGATTGAGATAATGTTCGTTGTTGTTTCAACGTTTGACACAATGTTGATATAACGTGTAATGCTAAACAGTTGACAGGTTTAAAAATCTGTAAATTGGATCAATGTCATGTCTTCAAGAAATATATACATTTTGAATTATTATTATTATTTCTAATCATTATTTTATTAGCTTTTTATTATTATTATTATTATTATTATTATTATTATTTTATTTGCATTTGTTGGAAACTTTTTCCTTCAGAGACCAGGAGTTTACTCTTTATTGAGGACTTTGCTGTTGCTGTGCTGTAGTCGTCCAAGTCCAAACTAAATAGCTAAAACACAGTGTTTATATCTTTCAAGGGGGAGGGATTTATATGAGGTGCCCCGAGGGACATTATTCAGAATTGCATGCACATACATGTACTTTTCCTCTCACATACACATATGAAACCAAATTCATTCACATACTATAGTGAAATGCTTTTACAAACACAACTGAAACGCTCTCATACATACAACTGAAAATATTACGCTCACACACACACAACTGAAATGCATACACACACACAACTGAAACACTCACACACACAACTGAAATGCTCACACACATTCAAGTGAAATGCTTTTACAAACACAACTGAAACGCTCTCACTCACACAACTGAAAAGCATTTCAGTATGTTGTATGCAAGCATTTCAGTATGTTGTATGCAAGCATTTCAGTATGTTGTATGCAAGCATTTCAGTATGTTGTATGCAAGCATTTCAGTATGTTGTATGCAAGCATTTCAGTATGTTGTATGCATGCATTTCAGTTGAAACGGAAGGTGGTTAAAGTCCCCACTCCAGTCCAGTTGGTGGCAGTAGTGCACCTCAAGACGAAGAACTAGAAGCTGTTGAAAGAAGGCATAGTACAAAAGCGCGCCTTTCACAATACAAGCGACCGAAGTTGACCGTTCGTTCCTATGGTTCGTTCGCCCGCCAATCGCGCTACACCAGCGGTTCTCGAAGTGTGTGGCGCGCCCCACTGGTGGGGAATAGAGACGTGACAGGTGGCGCGCACCAAACGCGAGGAAATTTTCCTTTATATGCTCTTTATTCGTTGATGGCGAGTCCGCATAGTCAACTTCATCTTTGCAGCAACACAGAAAACACCAGTTTATTAATAAACAATTAAATGTCTCCTTGCTATTTTTTATACATTCATAATCATTACTTTTGCCGGTTCTTTGTGGCAAGCTTTATGCGTGAGCTTGAGTGCGGCAATATAACGCTCATTATCCTGTATAGCCTATTTAAGTAATTAAATTAATATAATGGGGCGATTTGTCCACTAACGGCTTAAATGAACAGCTACTAGTCGACTAGATAAAAACTTTAGTCGGAGACAGCCCTTATTCCACATATTTTCGAGCCAGCAGAACATTCTGGGTTGCGCGCGCGACCCTGAGCGGAATGAGCGAGCGGAGGAATATTCAGAAATGCGCTCTCTCTCTCCGCTCACATGCTCTAATCGGAACAAAGGAATATTAAAATAATTAATTATTAGTTTATATCTTATACACTGCACATCATTTTAATCCCATATCAAATGTTATGTCTATTTTAATATGTGTAATATATACTTCTTTTTTTATTTCACGTTTTTAAGTAGCCTACAATATTATGTTAGTCCACATCCCCCAACCAGGGGATGCTATGACGAGTGGCACTTTTATTTATTTTCTATTTTTGAACTTGATACAAATTTTGACACAGCTGCACTTTTATTTTCTTTATTTTTGAACTTGCTGTTATTTGATGTAGATAGTTAATTTGTATTTAGATACAACTTGTTACTATACTGATACTACTTGTTACTTCAATAAATTTAAACATTTTAAGATTGTTGCTTATTTCATTATCATTGGGGCGGAACAATTTCAGTTGTGTGTGTGAGAGCATTTCAGTTGTGTGTGAGAGCATTTCAGTTGTGTGTGTGTGTGAGCATTTCAGTTGTGTGTGTGAGAGCATTTCAGTTGTGTGTGTGAGAGCATTTCAGTTGTATGTGTGAGAGCATTTCAGTTGTGTGTGTGAGAGCATGTCAGTTGTGTGTGTGTGAGCATTTCAGTTGTGTGTGTGAGAGCATGTCAGTTGTGTGTGTGAGCATTTCAGTTGTGTGTGAGAGCATTTCAGTTGTGTGTGTGTGAGCATTTCAGTTGTGTGTGTGTGTGAGTGTTTCAGTTGTGTGTGTGAGCGTAATATTTTCAGTTGTATGTATGAGAGCATTTCAGTTGTGTGAGTGTGAGCGTTTCAGTTGTGTGTGTGTGAGCATTTCAGTTGTGTGTGTGCGCGTAATAATTTCAGTTGTATGTATGAGAGCGTTTCAGTTGTGTTTGTAAAAGCATTTCACTTGTATGTGTGTGAGCATTTCACTATAGTATGTGAATGAATTTGGTTTCATATGTGTATGTGAGAGGAAAAGTACATGTATGTGCATGCAATTCTGAATAATGTCCCTCGGGGCACCTCATAGATTTACATAGAGGTGGAGACACTCTGAACAAAGCATGTAAATGATGGACGGAGTCAGCCCGTTACCAGAAATTCCCCAGCCCTGATCAGCATAACAGTGTAACTCAAAGCCTTGAAAGGCTAATCCAATCAGCCTGATTAGAGCAATTAAACCTTAACATTATCATAGAGGCAAAAGCCCAGCTGTTCTTGAGAAGTAACAAAAGGTTAATGTCATCATCTATGCCTCCAAATGGTAAACTCTTGTGTGAACTTTCTCAGTTAAAATACTGTTGAACCTAAATTAGATTTAATAAATTTGTAACTACACATTCTATGATATTTTTCATAGACCAAGAATCAAGACCAAGACTCAAGTCAATGTGCAGTATTTGGCCAACAATGCTGGACCGTGGAACTCCAAACACTTGGTAGATTGCTTCAGCTGCTAAATGACAGATTGAACAACCGTTGAAATTAATTTAGGTTCCCAGATGTTTAAAAAATTGCACCCTTTGCATTTAGTCGTTCATTGATGCTTGAAAACATATGTTCATATGTAAGTTCTTAGTTCATTATCAGATATCAGATAGCTATAAGGCATATAAGTGCACTTCTACTGAAAATATTTGTGTTCTAAAAAGTGTAGAAAGTACTACCAGCTATTTGAACTGTTTAATACTAAACAGTTGACAAAGGTTTAAAAAAAAGTTAAATTTTTTTAAATAGTTGAATGAATGTAATGTCATGAATCAATTGTCATGTCTTTATCAAAACACCACTTCAAATATAATTTCAACCTCAAGAGAGAAGTGCAGCAGAAACTTTTTGCCTTGTGTGATTTTGTTTGGACTTACAATCTAGTATTTTTGTATTTGCATTTTTATTCATACTTTTTCATGAAAACACTATTTGACCAGATAATAAAATAATACAGCCCATAAATAAAAATAAACAAACACAAACACTGCTAATGATAAGATATTTGTTATATCAAGCACAGGAAAATAGGCCTATAAAATAAGCCTAGTATTGTTTTTGTTATTTTTTTGACAGTGTGTTTGTCAAGCACATTTGCAGTAGCAAAGGAAGCCAAAGTGAAATGAGATCACATGATGATGGTTACCTGTTGATGGCTTTATAAACATCATGAAGTAGCCTGAATCAATGTCAAATTAATGTTAAATTTAACAAATGTCAAATTTAACAAATCTGTTGTGCCATTATCATATTTTACCACATTACAAATTATGTCTTGCTGCATTAGATCCACCAGTACTACAGCAATGATTTAAAAGGTTTTAAAGAATATGAGCATAAAATATTTTTTTAATCAATTTAATCGCCTGTGACACCCACAGATATCAAAAATCAGTGTATGAATCTCAGCAACAGTGACAATCAACAAAATATTCAGATAATCGTATCAATACTGAACATCACAAAAAAGCTCCTAAAATGTCACTACAAAAAGTGTCATACATGTTGCTCACGTATTATGGTAGCCCTGTTTGTGATGAATAGAATGTAAGGACACTTTTGGCATTAATATGTAAGCAACTGAAAAAGCACAAATGTCAGGGCATGTCAAAACATCTCAAGGACCCCAAAAACACCTTAGACCCCAGAGGCTTAACACCCGATGTACTCGTTACATCATAAGAATAATGGCATCTACACTAATGTTAGTCTTTCTGTTTATTCCAAGGTTGTAATCAGCCGGATCCGGGCTGTATCCAGATCAGATGGTGGACCTGCGCATAGACTTGACCCCAATGCATGATATAATCAGCTGTATCTGTCCCACATCGGCTAAATGCATGCTGGATATTTTGTAGACGTCTAACAGAAATAAAGTTAGTTTGGGTAGTAAGTAATAAGTGAAGCTGGTAATGCTGTTTGTGGAGTTGTTTAATCCTCCTCTGCTGAGATCTTCAGAGATTTAAGGTCTTCTTTTACCTTCAGTTGATTTCATATAAACTGTGTCTGAAGTCAGTTGTAGTTCTTGTGTTTCTGCTCATCTCTTTTTCTGTTCTCTTCTTTCCTTTAGTGATTTGGTTTTGTGTTTAAGGTTTTGAGAAAGTGAGTGATAGTTTCAAGAAATGTGTTTTAGCAATTCAGAAAAACTGTAAAAGTAACATTGGTACAGTGCTGCAGTAAGATAAGTAAGTGAATATGTAAATGATTGTTGAGCATTAGTGATGAAAACCTGCTGTTAACAAGCAGAATCACTGAAGGACCGAGTGTATGAAGAACAGAAAACAGAGAAACACAAGAACTACAACTGACTTCCAACCATTACATATTATTGCACTTATTACTAACCAGTTTTACTTTATTTTTGTCATAGTTTACAGAAGCTCTTATTGAGAATTAACAGATATTTAGATATTGAAGTTTAATTGAAAGTGTTTGGTTTGAAGTTATCATTATGGAGATCAGTGTTTGCTTTAGTTGGGGTCTTGACCCTTGACGTTTTAACTTCGTTTTTTAATGATTTTTTTGTGTTTTTTAAGCCATATTTGTTATGGCAAAAAAATTATGATGATCATTGAATGCTGATAAGTGATAGTGTTGAATTTGACATAACCATCATAGTCTCTGGATTCTTGTTCTTGTTTATCTCCTCTTCAGTGATTCTGCTTATCAGTGTCTGAATTCACTCACTTCTTTTCATTCACTCTCACAAGTGGACTGTATTAGTGAACTAATGTAGGGGATAGTAAATGAGGGTATAGGGTGTGATTTGGAACACAGCCTCTGAGTGTCGACTTTGAGCGCTGTTAATTCACAGTATATTCCTGTAGCCTATTTTCTCAAAAATTACAAATATTACCTAGAATGCATTGTTTTCTTTGGTTTTAATGGAAATGGCATGTGACTGTCAAGATTTGGCCGTTTTTTTACTGCAAGGTTGTAAAACAGTGTTGTTTTTTGAAGCCTAAAAAGCGCATCCATCCATCATAATAGTTATCCATATGACTCCAGACTCGAAGTGAAGCGATGCGTTTTTGTAAGAAAAATATCTATAGTTATAACTTCATAAACTATAATCATTGGCTTCCGGTAATGGCCGTACACAAGTCTAGTCGAGTTCGTAAGAGTGATCTCTGAACCAAAGCAAGACGTAGGATGTAGGAGCAGCGTAAGCTTAGGTGAGAGTAGTCGCCTCTTGCGGTTCAAACAAATAGGCTGGCCGGGCAACAAACTCAAGCTCCTCTGACATTTCTCACACTCACATTTCTCACACAATAACACTTTCAACACAGAATTACTACAAAATTACATCCACGGTCAGAAGGCCCTAAAAGTAAGGAAAATATATGTCATCATTAAGAGGAGAACTTGTGATCTTGTCTAGTTGTGTTCTGGTACAGTCAGTAAAGCATCCTCTGGATCTCTGTCCACATCCACATTCTGAAACATCACAAGAAGATGATCAGTATCACACAAATTCACATCTCAAAGAAAGAAAGGAGGATGCTGAAAAATAGAAGATAAAACATGGTTAATGTTTGTGAAATCATGCACTTTTTAATCACAAAGAATGTACACAAATACTGTGGTTATATGTTCGTGTAAGCTTACAAATCAGATTAATGAATATAAACTACATTTACTTAAACATCCTTCAAAATGTCCCGGTGAGGCATTGGTGTTTTTTGCAAAGAAAGCAACCCCTGAACAAAGGTGTCTTGATATTTATACTCTCACAATCATTTGCTCCAGCATAGTATTATGGCTGACAATAAATTGCAGACAAATTATGGCTGACAATAAACTAAAACCGAACAGATAAAAAATACAAAGGAAATCATTAGGGTCTGGCTGCAGACTTACACTTGCACTCTAAATGTGATGATACACTGGGCAAATTTTTGGGCAATGTTGCCGTCAACGGGCAACCAGATGAGACACAGGGTCCACGACCGATCTAAATTATCCGGATAGAAATTTATTGCCCATTTTCAATGGGAAAGTGCCCAAGCCACAATCGCTCAGCAAGATTGCCCAGCAAAATTGCTCAAAAAGTTGCCCTGTGTATCATCACCTTAAGACAGTATTCAACACTTTTAGACATACACTAACGAACTTCCCTCGGCACTTCCCCTCAGGGGAATCCCCACTGCCATTTTGAAGTTCCTCAAGTGGATGAGGGGAGTGTATTTGGACAGACCCTCGGCCCCTCGATTTTGACAGAGGGAGCGAGTCTACCCAATATGTACAGCAGGTCGCGCTTAATTTACTCCCATCCCACACAACTCTAGTGTATGATATTGGAGTTATTTTGACATTTAACTGCATTTAATACTTGTAGCTACCTTAACGCTTGTTAAGGGTTGTCAATGAAAATAAGTTACACAGGTCTATTGTGGACAAAAATGTTCATGCACAAAAACTGTCATAAAAATTGTATGCTTGGGAGCACATACTTAAGTTTGTCTCATTTTAAAGAATTTAACAAATCTGTCAAATTTAACAAATCTGTTGTGCCATTATCATATTTTACCACATTACAAATTATGTCTTGCTGCATTAGATCCACCAGTACTACAGCAATGATTTAAAATGTTTTAAAGAATATGAGCATAAAATATTTTTTTAATCAATTTAATCGCCTGTGACACCCACAGATATCAAAAATCAGTGTATGAATCTCAGCAACGGTGACAATCAACAAAATATTCAGATAATCGGATCAATACTGAACATCACAAAAAAGCTCCTAAAATGTCACTACAAAAAGTGTCATACATGTTGCTCACGTATTATGGTAGCCCTGTTTGTGATGAATAGAATGTAAGGACTATTCATTCAAACACACACAGAAATACATTTGTAAGGCTATATAATTCTTATCATTTGAAAAGTTCCTCAAGTGGATGAGGGGAGTGTATTTGGACAGACCCTCGGCCCCTCGATTTTGACAGAGGGAGCGAGTCTACCCAATATGTACAGCAGGTCGCGCTTAATTTACTCCCATCCCACACAACTCTAGTGTATGATATTGGAGTTATTTTGACATTTAACTGCATTTAATACTTGTAGCTACCTTAACGCTTGTTAAGGGTTGTCAATGAAAATAAGTTACACAGGTCTATTGTGGACAAAAATGTTCATGCACAAAAACTGTCATAAAAATTGTATGCTTGGGAGCACATACTTAAGTTTGTCTCATTTTAAAGAAGACCATTGGCAGATAATCGTTGAAGTAAAAAAAGTTTAAAAATTGACACAAAAAAGTTTATGTTTATTAAGATGATTAATGAACATTATTTTATATAAAACATGTATTTTATGGAGCATGTTCAACTCTTAAACTGCTAGAAAACCAAAGCCATGTTTTTATAAGAAAACATGGAATTAATTTCCACTGTTATGCTGATGACACTCAATTATATATCTCATCACGACCAGATGAAAACACTAACTTATCTAAATTGACAGAGTGTCTAAATGATATAAAATGCTGGATGACGTGTAATTTCCTGCTATTAAATTCAGATAAAACGGAGGTATTACTTATTGGTCCAAAAAACTACCCACAAAATCCCTTACAATACAACTTTAATTTAGAAGGATGTCCAGTTACTTTATCCACTACAGTAAAAGACCTGGGTGTTATACTAGACCGCAACTTGACTTTCGAAAATCATATTTCATATGTTACAATAACAGCCTTTTTCCACCTTAGAAACATTGGTAAGCTACGTAACATGCTATCTGTTTCTGATGCAGAAAAGCTAGTTCATGCATTCATGACATCGAGACTAGATTACTGTAATGCTTTATTAGTTGGCTGTCCTACATCCTCAATAAACAAGCTACAGTTAGTGCATAATGCAGCCGCTAGAGTTCTTACTAGATCAAGAAAATATTATTATATAACACCTATTTTATCATCTCTACACTGGTTACCTATTAAGTTCCGTATCAATTACAAAGTACTATTACTGACCTATAAAGCCCTAAATGGTCTAGCTCCTGTGTATTTAACAGACCTTCTATCGCCCTACAATCCATCGCGCTCTTTAAGATCACTAAATTCGAGGCTTCTGGTCATTCCTAGGATATCTAAGTCCACTAAAGGAGGGAGGGCGTTCTCACATTTAGCTCCTAAACTCTGGAATAGCCTTCCTGATATTGTTCGAGACTCAGACTCGCTGTCCCAGTTTAAAACTAGATTAAAGACGCATCTCTTTAACCAAGCATTCACTTAATGCTTAACCTTTAATACTACTGCTGAATCAGTTCGAATGCATTAACATTATGAACATCAGCTATGCTAATTATCTCCCATCTGCTCTTCTGCTGTTATCTAGCGTTCGTCAGCTCCAGTTTGTATCCAGCCTCTCACGGAGACTTCAGATGCCCCAACGCCTGTGAAGAGACGACTCGACGCCTGTGAAGAGACGACTCAAAGCCGGCGATATGTTATGCCATAAATTAATACATGATTAACTAACTGTATTTTTCTATGTACATTTCCGAAATGCACTTTCTGTAAAGCTGCTTTGAGACAATGTGTATTGTGAAAAGCGCTATACAAATAAATTTGAATTGAATTGAATAAATCCAATAATAACTAAATAATAATAATGCAAATTCGTGGTTGACATTTAAAAAAAAATTAGCTTTGGGCGCAGTACCAAACTTTTTTTCTGTTTTGCAGTACAGTAGAATTTTTCTCTCTCAAACATTACACACACACACACACACACACACACACACACACACACACACACACACACACACACACACACACACACACACACAAACACACACACACACACACACACACACACCGCACTCTATCCATACCAACACACCCACACAATTATAGCTGCATCATTTATCCAATTGGCTCTAGAAGCAGAAAACAGGAATAAAGCAAGTATTTGCTTTATAGGCCAAACCTTAGAAAATGGCACCATCTGGTAAAAAATAGTACATGACCACATGACCAACATTTACGTTGCGCCTCTTCTCGTTTTCGTCACGTGATAAAGGTTCATTGACGACGATATTTAATCATAATTTTCGTTGAAGAAAGCAACACTACCTCCAAGACAACACCATATATAACAACATTCACAGAGTCAGAGATGTTTGAGAGAAACTCAGACGAGCCTATGTGGATGTAAGTACAATATTGACTGCAGTACACTACACGCAACATTGTTTCCCAGTGTACTGGATAACACCATGTTGACTGATTTTTGTTGCTCATGCAATCCCACATGAGTTCATCTTTATGAGACTGGGTTCAACCAAGCAAAGACCAGAAGAAGGGGGAGAAACGTCATTGGCCACAGAGCCATTAATAGATGTTCCTGGCCAACCTGGTGAGAACATCACAATGTGCGCTGCCATCTCCAATATGCATGGTGTCCTCCACCGTCATGCTAACCTTGGACCATACAACACAGCCCATATTCTCACATTTCTGGACAGACTCCGCAGCATTCTCATACCACCAGAGCGTATGAATGATGCAGACCATCAAAGAAACCGGTACGTTGTAGTATGGGACAACGTGAGCTTTCATCGTGCAGCATCAATTCAAGACCACCCACCATTCTCACCATTTCTGAACCCCATAGAAGAGTTCTTTTCGACATGGGTATACGGTATAAGGTTTACGGCCGGCAGCCCTTTGTGTTCATGCCTCTTTTGCAGGCTATGGAAGAGGCATGTGATGAGATTGATGTGGGTGCGATTCAGGGATGGATAAGGCACTCAAGGCGCTTCTTCTTCCCTCGATGTCTGGCAAGGGAAGATATTGGCTAAGATATTGCCTATGAGACCAGACCCAGCTGTGCGGCAAGATGCTGCCTAATTATTTTTCTGGCCTCTTTTTTCCCCCTATATATTATATGGGGTTGGGGCAGGACATGGGTCCTATCAGGTACAGTACATAGCAAATTGTATGTACTGTACCATGTCAGGAGGGGGGGATTTTTTTGGTGGTGTAAATATATTTATTCTGAAGCAATATTTTCAGATTTTACACATTTAAATCTTCATATTTGTGATATTTACCCCAGAGTGTTATTTATTTTTATAAAGAGAATTTTTATTACCTTATTAAATGTATGCATCATCTTTCATGTCAAATTCTTACATTTGATCAATAAATGTATTACAGTTATAACAATAAGACACTATAGGGCTGTTACCCATTTAATTAAATAATTTGCACTAAATTACAACTGCAATAAATAATGTTATGAGACTGATGTTTTAAATAAATGTTTGAATATACAAATAAAAAAATTTAATACTTAAACATGAAACTAACCCGCCAATAGGTGGCGGCAAGTGCCCGTCTTAATTAGTGAAACATTGAGTCATTCATACAAAAGATTAGTTCAAAACGCCGAATCATACAGTAACAAAACACCGCGCTGATGTTGCTTTCCTTTTGGAAATATTTTCGTTGGTGAAATAGAACAAAAAACAACGCGACGTTCTTACCAGAAATACACTACCCATTATCAATCGCTGTTTACATTGAATGTAATAAAATTACAATCATTGTCCGGTCGGGCAAGTAAAATTATCTTTCACTTGCCCTTTCAAAAACTCCACTTGTCCCAGACAAGCGTTAATGTCGAGCACTGAGTTCATTCATGATTTTTTTGTGGTGCTGTAAAGCGGAACAGGTGATCGGTTCACAGCGATCTCCGTCATTAGAGCACCAAAAAAGACCATATTAACTCGAAAGACGTCTATGGTCTCACTCCAGTCTAATTAGCACATTCCCAATTATTATTGTGAAGTTTACCGTGCTTGCAACTCTAATAATTATAATAATCTATAATAACTATAATTATCACAATAGTTCAAAATCCGATTAACACAATGTTTGATCTCTTGTTAAAGTTTCACAGTCTTTATAAAACAATATTTAAATGCATCTAATTATCTAACATAGGACTACCTTGGGATGAAATCTAGGATCCAGATCCTTTGTTTTGACACTAAAGCCCCGTTCACACCGCCAGCGACTTTGTCGCTGTATGTCGCTAGGCTCTACTGTGAAGTCGCTTGTGGGCGTTCGTAGTGCTGTCGCTCTAATGTTATTGGTAGTACTAAACTTCCATCATAAAATTACACCACTCGAACTATAAATGTATGAATTAAACTCACTGAGACTGTCGACAGTTTCTTTTCCATGCATCATTTTATTATATCCATATGTGGTTACAGTCAAATCATATAAAACAGTGAAATCATCCTCGAACTCTTCTGTCTTCCCTGCACTCGAGATGGTGACGTAAGCTCCACTGAAAAGGCTTCTTTCCTATTGGTTGTCGCTCGCGAAAATCGCTTCTCATTTGCATAAAGTTGAAATTTCTCAACTTTTGTCGCGTGTCTCTTGTCTCTTGTCATGCCCACATTCTGTCGCCAACGGTCAATGTCGCTCGTGTCGCCGGAAGTCGCCAGCGCTCCATTGAAATGAATGGGATCATGTCGCTCTGTCGCTGCGTGTCGCTGGCGGTGTGAACGGGGCTTAAGGGTAAAATTAAAGGTATTGTCTCAGAGTTATATAAGTTTATAACTACAGCTTCATATAAGCCTTTATCATTTATCAGACTCTGGAAGACAGATGTCAACATCTCTCCGGGGTCTATTGGACCGCAAATGACTTTTGCTCAAATAAAAAAAAAAGTTCTCTTTGTCCAAATGGTTTGAAACTTTCTACGGCTCTCAACACTTTCTAGATCTACAAAAAAAAAAAAAAAAATTTATGATATCTGTTTTTTATGTTGGCGTGACAAAAATAGTCACACTCGTGGTCTTCGGGGTCTATTGGACCCCGCAATCAAAATAGACAAAATAACATCATCAAAATCAGAAACAACGTAGAACACATAGACAGAAATGACAGAAATAAAGTGGCACACTTCCAACACTGCAAAAAACATCCACAATCCAAAATTATCATGCTCACCACAGGCGCACACACACACACAAACACACACATAAAGAGGAATACATTTATACAGGAATACATACAGACTATAAAAACTGTTCTCTTATCATTTGTAAAATAAAATAATCTAAAATGCAGAACCACCAGAAAAATAAATTGGTAACACTTAGACGCATTGAAAATGTGCGCGCGCGCGCACACACACACACACACACACACACACACACACACACACACACACACACACACACACACACACACACACACACAGAAATACATTTGTAAGGCTATATAATTCTTATAATTTGAAAAGTCTTATAATTTGTCAAATAAAATCATACAAAATGAAGAACCACCTCAAAAATTAATTGGTGACACTGTACACATAAAAATAAAAATAAAATGCACACACACACACACACACAAAAACAACAACAACAACAGTGAAGTGCCAAACCTGCTCCAACCCTGTCTGCAGGTTTGGCACTTCACTGTTGTTGTTGTTTTTGTGTGTGCTGTGTTTTTTCAGTACAAATAATGCAAAATGTTGACAAAAAATATTTAATTTTTGTTATAATTGTGATTTTATAATATTTAGATATGAATCCAACTTTAGAAACTATATCTTTCAGTAATTCAAATAGCAAATAGCATATAATGGAGCTCTATAGCCATCTAGTGGTTAAAGTGATTTATTACAAATTTTAACCTGTATTTTCCAAAAAATGGGCAAAAATCTTACATTAAACCTTGTAAAATTATCCATGGTATCCCCAGGAATGAAAGTTAGAAATCTGGGTCTTTTATAAAGTTTATTTAACACAAAATGCTGTTTTTTTTTGTAAAAATCCTATTTAATTAGATATTTATTTATTTATTTATAGAATTTTTTTAAAAATCATAAATTCTACAAAAACTGCACAAATGTTGAGTAAAAACATTAATAAACCGAGTAAAATTATATTTGTTAAAAAAAAGTATTGTTCGGTTACAAAATTAAATGTTGTTGTCTGGGGTCCAATAGACCCCGAAGACCACGAGTGTGACTTTTTTTTGAGGACCATCAGAGAGTTAAAGCTAACTATTAACAATAGGCGTCTTCTTTTGGCTTGTTTGACAGCCGCCAAAAAAATTATAGTTTGTCGCTGGAAACCACCACATACATTGTTAATGAGTAAATGGCTCTTTTCTTATCGGGAAATTGCTCAATTAGAGCTCTCTGCAGCACGTTTACATTATGCCAAAACATCTAATATTGACTGTTGGTCAGAGCTATTAGAGGAAATAAATCAAATGACGTTAGACTTTTTTTTCTCTCTCTTTGATTGTCTACATCTGATGTCTTACACATATGCTGGCCGGGGTGGGGGGGATTTGCATCTAATGTACTGTATACAATATGTAATGTTCAGCTCTGTTATGTAATTATTATTTAGAATATTGTATTGACCTCTGTGGATTCTGTAATATGATGGAAGAAGTCAGGATGTGCCTGATATTTTCACTGTCCAATGTCCTGCTCTGTGTTCTATGATGTTATGCGGATCTCTGTGGATATCATAATGATGGAGGAAGGATGGACGGGTGGTAATGGGAACGGGGCTTTAGTGTCAAAACAAAGGATCTGGATCCTAGATTTCATCCCAAGGTAGTCCTATGTAGGTGTATGTGTGTGTGTGTGTGTGTGTGTGTGTGTGTGTGTGTGTGTGTGTGTGTGTGTGTGTGTGTGTGTGTGTGTGTGTGTGTGTGTGTGTGTGTGTGTGTGTGTGTGTGTGTGTGAGTGTTTTTTTCCCTCTCTGTTCAATACCTTGAGCGAATCTAGTTAACCCTCTACTGCATGGTGTTGCCATATGGCAACATTACCTTTCTTTGGACATTTCTTGAAATTTGAAAATAAATATGAGCTCTGATTAATCTTAAATTCATGGTAGAACCTGGTGGTAACCAATGATATGCTTTGATGACATCACGACATTACACACACCCTTGCAACGTCATTCTTTTCACACACTTTTGATGACTCCAGCTGCTGAAAAAGTGCTTGTGTATATGTGAAGATTTTCCTAATTTTTTTCATATTTCTTCGGAATAAAAAAATACACTCAAGCATCTGGGGTAAGTTCTAATCTTATTTCAATCATTGTCACATTGTTTTGATACTTATATTACCTTTTTATTTAATAAAATAGGTGTGTTGCCATATGGCAACATTGTGCGGTAATGGAACAATATTTTGCCCATTCTAATGCAGAGTAGCTTTGTATGAATGACAATGTATGGATGCACTGATATAGTTGGATGGTTGTATTCTACTCATATATTTATATATATTTTTATATATTTATAAAGTAAAGTAAAAGTAAAGTATAAAAGTAAAATATATATCCGTCTTGACCGCTTTGATAACTGGCCAGAGATGGATGCACCAAAAGGAAGGTGCAAGAATCCTGGCTGCAAGGGCATCGTCAGAGGGGTTTGCTCTAAGTGCAAGGTGCACCTCTGCTTAAAGGTGGGGTATGTGATTTGCAAAACGGCCGGCAGATTTTGAAAATACACAACTCAAAAGGTCTTACCTTCTTTCCTCCAACGCTGGCCCTGACTCCACCCACTCGAAGAGGGGCATGGGGGAGGGGGGTATGGTACGACCGTTTGATTGACGCACTTACTGTCCAATGATTCTAGGTGGTCTTGGAAATGATTGGCTGTTTTTCGAGTTTTTTCGAGTTTTTCGAGTCCTGCCCGTTCCACAGATGATTAAATCTTTTTAATTTTCATGTCAGTGCTTCTAACTCAGTGGCTGTAAGTGGGTTAGGAATAGGATTTCAAGTGATTTTGAAAAAATGGTCAAAAAAGAAAATCACATACCCCACCTTTAACAGAGAGAACAACTGCTTTAAGGCGTTTCACATCGAGTAGTTTCACTTGAACAGTTCTTATGAGTTTGCGTCAGATGTTTTGTAAATGTTGTTGAAATAATCGTTTCACATTGAGCAGTTTCACTTGAACAGTTCTTATGAGTTTGCGTCAGATGTTTTGTAAATGTTGTTGAAATAATACTTTGAAAATTAGTTTCATATTTTGTACACAAAGCTCTTGAAAACATTTTAAATAATAAAAACAATTTCATTTCTAAAAGACAGGTCTGTAATCATCTATGAATTTCATGTCATTTTGGGAGAAAACGCATCAGGCTGTTCCATTGTCGCACAATGTTGCCATATGGCAACGCACCCAAAAGTACCCCCCCCCAAAAAAAAAAGAAATGTTAATTTGAGTCTATTTTATATATAAAAAAACACTGTAAAATTTTTTTCCATGATTGCATAATAATGCGTGCAGTAGAGGGTTGGAGGGTGGGTTTGGGCTGGGGAGGATATGGGGAGGAGAAGAGAAATTGGCATCAGAATAAGCCACATTTTTTGCCTCTGTTATATTTTTAATGATGATGTAATCAGTCTATTTCTCTCTTGTGAAGATGTTTCCTCTCCAATGTGTAAATAATGATTGCAAGAAAATAAATAAATAATTGATCACAAAAAAAAAAACAGATTATTTGTAAAAATAGTAAAACCCCAATTCCAGAAAAGTTGGGACATTTTGTAAAATGCAGTAAAATGAAGATTCTGTGATTTGTTAATTTTCTTGAACCTTTATTTAACTGACAAAAGTACAAAGAAAAATTTCCAATGTATTCCCTGGCCAAATGAATTGCATTTTGTAAACAAATTTTTATTTTGATGGCAACACACTCCAAAAAACTTGGGACAGAGGCAAAATAAAAGTTTAAATATTCCAGAATATCTAAGTTAAAGGGATAGTTCACCCAAAAATGTAAATTCTGTCAGTAATTACTCTCCCTAATGTTGTTCCACCCCGTAAGACCTTCGTTCATCTTCGGGACACGAATTAAGATATTTGTGATTAAATCTGAGAGCTGGATCACTCCTCCATAGGCTTCTAAGGGATTGAAACTTGTTCCTCGAAAAGTTATTAAAGACATCGTTAAAATAGTCCAAGTGACTACAGTGGCTCAATCTTAAGTTTATCAAGCGACGAGAATACTTTTGTGCGCACAAACAAACACAAATAACAACTTTATTTCAACTATTCATTTCGTTCTCTGTGAGTTCACGTAGTGTGATTGCGTAGAGCTACGTCACACGTAGGCTCACTATTGGCCGACGCTGGTCATGTGTGTGATGCGTGTGACGTACAACACTAGTGTTGTCCACTAGTGAACCCACTCGAGTTTTATTATTTGTTGTACTGTATGAATTGTGGGTGGATTTATAAACATTGAGAAATAAAGTTAAACAGAAATAAACATGACTCTAAATTATGAATAGGAAAAGCAAAATTGCATACAAAATTATATCAAAGTATGATTTAACTTGCAATACAGTATTATGCTTACATTACCCTAAATTAATGAAAAAATGTGCTATCCCAATCACCCAAACTTTGTGTCCCAATCACCCAAATGTTACCAAAGAAATGGGTTTTGGCTCAGTTTAAAAAAGTAATACATCCTTTCATTAAAATATAAACTTTTTTTCCTGTTCAAATGGATAAGGTTACATCTTCAGTATTACAGAAATGTATGATGTGTTGGGCTGATGTTTTAATTTATGGCAAGAAACCTTCACAATGGGGAAATTCAAAAACTGTCCCAATGACCCTTAATTCACCCTATATGATTTGTTTATGTATATGATTTACCATGTATAATTTTGTGAAAAGATTCAGGCAGACCAGATAAATCTCAGTCCGTATAGGGTGAGGCAGGAGACCTCCGAGCCTTAAGATGGCATTGCATGAGTAACCATCATGCTACTGTGTTAAATTTAGCCACAAGGGCTCGGCAGTACTTTGGAAAAGCGTTGTAAACTTCACACAATCTACAGCTGCATTAAGAAAAGCAACTTGTTACGCAAGGAGAAAGCTGTATATCAACTCTATGCAGAGATGCCGCAGAGTTCTCTGGGCCCGAGCTCATCTTCAATGGTTTAAAAGGCCGTGTAAATGTGTGCTGTGGTCAGATGAATCCATGTTTCAGCATGTTTTTGGGAAAAAAACGGACATCGAGTTATCAGCTCCAAATATGAAAGGGACTATACAGAATTTAATTAGCGACAGGTGCAAGAGCAAACATCTGTCATTGCATGGGGGTTCAGCAGTGCAAATATGTGAAGGTACCATTGATGTGGAGGAGTAAATTGGGATTATAGAGACATATACTGCCTCCTGGGAAGCAGGACAAGAAACTCACTCTGATGTAGCATGTGCACAATGAGGCCTGTATGGAAGTAAAATAATGTCAAATGTTTTTGAAAAAAAAAAGCCTGTTGAATTGCACTACTTGAAAAAAAATAGGCATTGCATTAACCATGCTTGCATTCTAATGCATTGTATTTTTAGGGCTTGCATTTTTATGGGCTGAAATTCAACACGGTTGAATATTTAAGCTGTGAATATTTCAATTAAAAACACCATTCACCATTCATATTTCACCTCCAAAATATTCTAACTGTTTAAAAATACAACCAATAATATTCAACAGGCAATTTTCGGTCCATTTTATTTCGGTTTGCAAATTCGCTTCCACAAATTCAGTGGTTGAAATTCGACAGTAAATTCAACATTGACGTCCAGGAACTGCAGGAAGAGCAGTAGATTGCCGAGCATACTCTCCATCTGCTGTTAGTCGACCTCACCAGCAGGGGGTGCAAAAGCGCGTGTTGTTGACGAAGACCAGAAAAATTAGAGCAAGTCATTCATTCATAAAACTCATTTACAGCAATGTAAGTTTATTTGTGATTATTATGACGTCTGTTTATGTTAAATTCGGTGCCTTCAAGGTTACTTTTCCTGTGTAGCCTACATGCATATTTCTCTACCGTGAACGAGATCATAATTTCATTCCCCTGTGCGGATATACAGATCCAATGTTACATTTTTGAGGTTGACATATATTTCTCTTGGTTGTTTAGTTGCCTTAACTTTATATTGTGGCGATGTGCTGCATGCAGGCTATTAGGGTTTCCCTCAATACTTCAGGATTCCCCTGCTGGACATACAACGCTTAACGTAGCTTAATGGACTAGTGATGTAAAAGTCCAAACTCACAGGCAAGCAGATGGACTCAGAATAACGCGCACAGCTGAGCGTTTCCCAGTGATAGACTGGCATAAAGATGGCTTGATGTTGGACATTCGCACATTTAGGGACTGTCTCTAAAGTTTATACGACTTTGGTATACACGTTTCTAACTTCAATAGCATTTGAATAGAACGACTTACAGTCATAAAACCAACTGTAAAGTGTTCATGTAGTGTCAGGCATAATTGCCACCCTTTGGATTTTTGATATGTATTCAAATAAATTTAAGTTTGCTATTGAAGTTAGAAACGTACATGCCAATGTTGTATGCAACTTTAGAGACGGTCCCTAAATGTGCGAATGTCCAATGTATATATATATATATATATATATATATATATAGAGAGAGAGAGAGAGAGAGAGAGAGAGAGAGAGAGAGAGAGAGAGAGAGAGAGAGAATAGAATAGAAAGTGTTAGTATTAATTGATCAAGTGTTGATTTTATGCCAGTATATCACGAAACACTCAGCATGAAACTTTGAGTGTAAAGTTTATAATCTGAGTCCATCTTCTTGCCTGTAGCCTATAGTAGCCTACAGCCTACATCCCCAATAAGGTGTAAGACTGGTCTTTCATATCACTGTATGTGTTAAGCGTTTTGTCCCAACGGAAAGGGAATCCTTGAGTATGAGGTATTGAGGGAAACCGATTATAATCCTGTTCATGGTGGAGAAAGCTGATGACATGTAGAATACACAGGGAAAGTAACAATGAAGTTATTGAATGAAACTTCATCTTTTCCGCATATACTGTCACAGATAATCATTTCCATTTTATAGATGAACGTCTTCGTCAACAACAAGCACTTTTGCACCATCTGATGGTGAGGTCGACCAACAGCAGATGGAGAGTATGCTCGGCAATCTACTGCTTTTCCTGCAGTTCCTGGACGTCAATGTTGAATTTACTGTCGAATTTGAACCACTGAATTTGTGGAAGCGAATTTGCAAAGCGAAATAAAATGGACCGAAAATTGCCTGTTGAATATTATTGGTTGTATTTTTAAACAGTTTGAATATTTTGGAAATGAAATATGAATGGTGAATATGGATTATTGGATTTTTTATAATGAAAATGTGTTTGAAATGTTTTTAATTGAAATATTCACAGCTTAAATATTCAACCATGTTGAATTTCAGCCCATAAAAATGCAAGCACTAAAAATACAATGCATTAAAATGCAATCATGGTTAATGCAATGCCTATTTTTTTTCAACTAGTGCAATTCAACAGGCTTTTTATTTCAAAAACATTTGACATTATTTTACTTCCATAGGCCTGACTCTACACTGTAGAATGGATGTGCTTCACTGGCCTATACCTGCAGCCCAGATCTGGCTCTTATTGAACATGTATGCCCACCATGAGAAAGAGAATCAGAAAAGTCGATCATGGACTGTTGAGCAGCTGTCTTGTATCAGGAGAGATTTGGCAAAAAATCAACTTGGAAACCTGCAACAATTAGTATCCTCAATTCCCAACTGATTAAAAAGTGTAATCTAAAGGAAAGGTGATATGACACATTTGTAAACATGCCTCTGTCCTAACTTTTTTGAAGTGTTTTATTAGTTACAAAACTGGTTTATTACCAGATACAATTAAGTCGGTCAGTGAAAACATTGGGAATCGTTTCTTTGTACTTAGGTCAGTTAAATTAAGGTTCAAGAGAATGAACAAATCACAGACTGTTGATTTTATTGCAATTTACAAAATGTACCAATGTTTCTAGAAATGGGGTTGTACTGTACCACGTTGATTATAAAAGCCTGTAACAGGAGAATCGCACTGCTCTTTATTTCGGGAAGTGCTACAGTATGAGAGTATTACTGTGCTCACCACAGGTCTGTCTCTGTGTGTGTTCACTGCTTCAACCTTCAGGAAAATGGACTCAACATCACAGCCTGGAAACACAATAGAAACATGTATAATTTTACGATCTTGATCTTTATGTTCAGTTATATTACAGAAGAGTAAGAGAGTCTGACCATAGGCAACAGGAGTGAGTTTCATCACTGTGTGCAGAGGACACTTCAGATACGGCAGCTCATCTACAGTGACGTCAGGGCAGAGCAGTTAAAAAGACTCTGTTCAGCCAAATTTACATGTACAATAAGGAGTAAAAATGTAAATATCAGTGATCGACAAAACGTTTGTGAACCAACTGTATTTCTGCATTGATTACTGATAGTCTGTTCAGCTGTCACACTTATACACAAGCACAATCTGACTTACTCTCAAGCAGTTTTTTATTGAAGACCATAAATTATCATTATAATCATTTACAGTGCAGGCTGGAAAAAGTAAGCTAACCCCTGAATTTATCAATTTGTAGTTCTTTAGCAGCAGCACAACTTCATCCAAATCTTTCCTGTAGCTGCTTATAAAATCTACACCACATTGAAGATGAATACTGAAACTAGGGGTCGCTCTTGAGAGCCCCAAACACCTCCAACGTATACAGAAAAGGCCAGTGGCATGTGGAATTTACAGAGCAGGTCCCAGACATAGGCAGCCTGCACACACACGCACACGCACAAACACACACACACACACACACACACACACACACACACACACACACACACACACACACACACACACACACACACACACACACGCGCACACGCACACGCACACACACATCACATCTTTGTTCTTCAAGTTCTCTTGATTCTAAAGAGAAACAATTTCCATTCACCTCTGCAAAGAAACAGTAGGTGCTGGATCGTCAGCACAGAACACTGAGAAGAGATCAATTGTTGAGGCGTCCAGTAAGCATTGAGGACCGTAGACATGTTTTTATGCAGTTTTCTCCTCTATAGTGGAGAACAGTCTTTCAACACTGCATGCTGTCATTGGCAGAGTAATCAGTGCTCGTATCATTTTGTTAAGGTTTGGAAAGATGTCCTCAGGACTGAGTGACGTGAAGCCCTGTCCAGCATCCGCCTTCTGTTTTTGTTTCTGCACGAACACTGCAAGCTCAGCATCACCAATGTTATCTCCTATGCTATAATGTTTTCATGAAACTGTTAGTGAGTCGATGTCTCCAAAAGTGTTGGCACCAGGTAAACAGCCAACAGTATCACGCATGAAGCCATAGGTGTCGTCATGGAAACGGCTGTTCAGCTCCATGATTTGTCGATCCAACACGTCATTCCTCAGATCTTAATCACTTTTAATGTTGCCACCTTTTCCAAGAGAGCTTGTGACTACGGAGGCAGAAGTTTAGCAGGAAGTTTCCTCTCTCGCGATGCAGTGATGTCCTCAATTAAATAAATGCAGTTTGTGACCGATACAGCTGGTGATTGTAAACCTTTTGTTGCAAAATCGCTCATCTCAATTTTTTTTCCAAATGTTACTAGAAGAAACAAGAAAATCTTTGTTTGCATCTGTTGCAAAGGAGAGTCAGCTTCTAGTTTAGTTAGACCATGGCTAGTTTCTGAATACTCTGCAAATGTTTCTAGGATCGCATCGAGTAGTGTCAAGATCTTGGTCACTGAGCCCGACTTAGAGCTCCATCTAGTGTCCACGGACCGCTCTAACTCCAAGCACTGCCGCTCTGGATTCAACTCCTTTTGAATTTCCATAAATCGTGCATGACGTCTGCTTCAAGTCATGAAGCCATGAACAGAATTCAGTGTTTCAAAGAACATACACGTGTCTAGATGCTTTTGCAACACTGCTGAGAACAAGAACAAAGCGATGTGAATGTACATAAACACCATTAGGAAAAGTACGTTTAAGGATGACCTGCACTCCGCCTTTTGCACCTGACATCACAGAGGTGCCGTCAAAACAAAATCCCACGCACAATGTATGCAGGGTCCAGGTTAAGTGGTGCTAACACTTTAAGTATTTTCTCTGAAATCGCATCCGCTGTCATGTCACATGTATCCAAAAATCTAATAGCCCTTTCTTTCACAATTCCTCCATGCAAGTATCGAATGCAAACTGCAACAAACTCTCTTTTCGAGAGATCTTTACACTCTTCTGGCATAATGGCATAATGTGTGTTCGGTTTCACATGCAACTCTGTTCTTATCTTGCGCAGCAGCAAGGAAGCGGCAGACTCAGGTAAATCATTCTGAATATCTGAGCTCGTCATCGTCGCATTTTTAGGCAGCTGGTCAGGGCGCTTTTGAATTTCCTGATCATAGTTTGAAAGCAAGAACAATTCCACAAAATGTCCCCTGTTTAATGCTTCCTCACTTTATCTATGACCACGCAACGGGATATCTTGCTTGGCACAAAAAAATACAATATCAAGCACAACTTTAATGTGTTCCCGATTTCTCTCCACAAAAGATGCGTTTACTTTGTCTCTGTTTAGCTGATCGAGCACTGTACCCATTGTACACTGCCATCGGGCTGTTGACTTTGTCTGTAAGCGCGGCCAGTTTAGCTTGTGAATGCATATGTCCTTTGCTGTCCTGATACTGCAAACAGGCTTGGCTCAGGTGTTTAGAATCTTTAAATCCATCTTCCATAAATGTTGCTTCGCTTTGCTCAGGAAAGTGCCTGCAGGGCTTACAGAAAACCGCATCACCGGATGTACTGTATTCCAACCAGCCGAATCTCTCATACCATCGACAAGAAAAACATTGTGGTTTTCCCGATATTACTGTGAATGGAAACCGGTGCAATTTAGGTTGCACGGGGGGCTGGTCCAGGTCAGACAGGTCCTGTGGTGGGGTTCCAGAGACATTGGAAGTTGACTCTGTTGGTTCATTAGATACCCCGTCTTTAATTATTGCCGATGTGCCAATCTCATTAGCAGGAGATGCAGATTCAGCTGCAGGGGCTCTAGCTTCGTTTGTAGACGGCCCAGATTCATTGGTAGACCTGGTTTCTTCAAGTAGTACACTTGAAACATCCAATTCAGGCTTCTTAAAAAATCTACTGATTGTTATTTGCGTCGCCATTTTCAAATTAAAATCTAAAAATGCACGAATCTTACTATTGTCACGTAATAGGCGGGACTGACAGCAACTGACGAATAATATTCACCTTTTAATTTTGACAAATGTATGGTATGCGCTTATAGGGAGAGGGAAAACTACGAAACTTGTATTTAATCTTTCTGTTAACAAACTTTTAACTATATTGTAACGAAGTTCAGATGTTATGGGAAGAAGGAGGCGGGAAACGGCGAACATTCACACAATTTAATAACAAAATATAACAAATGCAAAAATGAAAGTAAAAAACAGCAGCCCCTCACAGATGACTTCTGGCCAACTAAAACAGAAACAAAACACAAGTTCAGGCCTGTTCCTCTCTCCATCTCCAATGTCGTGGCTCCTCCTTTTCTGCTTCCGCTCCTCCGTGAGAGATACAAGGGCGGTGTGTCACGCAGGAGTCGCTCATCAGTAATCACGCCACCGGCCTCGCGCCGCTCTTTCACGGCCCTCGGCCTCGTCCTGCTCACCACATATATAAACTTAAGAGTGATAAGAAGTTTATTCTCATTCTTATTATTGTTGTTAATACAATAATTGTATACATATGTTTGGAAAATTGCCAACTTCTGATTGGGTTGGCCACAACTCTAAGTGGGCCCACCCGTAGCTTAGCCACTGCTTTAAAAATAAATACATTTTTGTAGTTTGTAGGGTTGGGGGTCTTTTGCTGTTAGGCTTAAGTTCTTCATCATCTCTTTTAGGATTGCCTATTGGACTCAAATGCCCAGTCTTAGGGAGAGTAGCAACAGTCCAGAAATGTGTTGTAGACAACTTGTCTAACCATGGAATGACGAAACACCCTGTAATACCCAGCAATGCAATGTCTTTAGCAATGCTGTTAGGGCCATTTTCTTAGACAAGAATGAAGATCACAACACTTTTTATGAGTAATCAATGCAGAAATTTAGGGCTGCATTTCCCAAAGCATTGTGAGCCAAGTTGATTTTAGAGACCATCCATTAGTTGCTGTGGTTCAACGATCTACTTAAGCTTACAATGCTTTCGGGAATATTGGAGTAAACTAATATTCCAGAAGTATGTTCCAAGGTTTCACTCTACCTGCACTTTTGTCCAGGAAGTATGCCAGCAGACAGCGCATGACAGCCTGATGACATATGACCAAAACATTCTCCTGGCGCTCAAGCTCCATGATTACAGGCTCTAAACGCTGAACCAGATCCTCATAGGACTGAACACACAAACACACACAAGTACTGTAGTACTAAAAGAAGGATAAAAATATATTAACCTTTGCATTTAATGTAAATTGAATTGATTGTGGCATTTCTTTTTTGTTTAGAATCCAGTATTCCCGTAATTCTTTTGTCTTTTATGAGTTCCATAAAGGTTCTCTGTTTCATCTTCTGTCCAAACATACCGCGCCATCTACATCAGGTGACCTCTAAATATTATTTTTCCGAATTGCCTGAAAAACCACCTCAAAAGTAAAAACGTTTTTCCCATATATGGGAGTTTTTGCGAATTGGCATGTTTCTATTGGGTGTATATTCAATCCGCAATTTAAATTTGCGCAATTTGAAGGGTAATGGAACCGCAGCTAATATAATCTTCAGAAAGGCTCACTGCAAAACCTTCATCAGTAATGCACTGACTGACAGCCAGTGCAACACGCAAACAAAACAAAAAAATAAAAAATTTAAATCTCTCATTGCTGTTCAGTATCAGCACCCTTGGAATGCTTTTTGGACAATCAAAATCAAGGTCCAAAAGTGTCCTTTCATACATGGTAGCCCAGGTGAGTTTTAACAAAGTCTCTTTCAAGGCAAGTCACTGCCTTATTCTTCATGTAGCTTGCCACAATATACTCACCTCCCCCTTTGGATAGCGGTACCGGTATTTGTCTTGGTCTCTGAGTGCAAACTCCTCAGGAAAGTGATCTTGAATCTCTTCGTACATCATCTCCTCACACACACCCTGCACAAGAACACATGCACTTCATGACAAATATATATAATTCAAAATCAAACAGACTTTGCAAAAGAACCAAAACAAATGGCAACTGTGGCTTTTGCCCAGTGGACACTTCGGTCAATCTCATATGTGCAAACAGCACTAGACTCACAGCATCAATCTCATTCAGTGCTTTCCATTGCTCATATGGTACTCCAATCGCCTCCGCAGTCTGGATTGTTCTCCTCATGTGACTGGTCCAGATCTTCAGGTCCAGGATGTACTGACCCCTGATGTATGTCCCTAGAGCAGCAGCAAACTGACACAAATACAAAAAGTGTGTCCCAAATCATAGTGTTGAAATAAGTATTTCAAAGATACCCTGATTGTCTAAGATTTCCTGGGATAATCCTGAATGCAGATCAATGCACACTAGCAGGCCAACAACCCACTGCGCTTTGGAGGAGGAATTTGGTTAAGAACTACAAACACAAATAAAAAGTGTTTAAAAACTGCAAACATTGCAGATATATGAGACTGAAGTAGAGAGGTTTAGATAAAGGGGTTTGAGTGATTAATAATCAGAATCTAACATAATGAAAAAAATTACTTTAATCTGCAAAAACATTGTGAACTTTAATATAGACATTTTTGGCTTTTACAATTTTAAATGCATTATTATGAAAAAACACGAGGACAATTCGCAACATGAAAGACCCTCAACTGGAAGATCAATGTGCAATTGACTGGTGGTGGTTGAGGAGAGATCCCCTGGTATGATTGTAAAGCGATTTGGGTGTACAGTAGTACATATGAAAGTGCTATATAAATGCCTCATTCATTCATTCATTCATTCATTCATTCATTCATTCATTCATTCATTCATTCATTCAATGTCTTTTCTCTCCAACAGGGTAGAATTGTAGTGTAAATTAAATTAACTAAATGTGGAGTCTGTTTACAAGAACAATCAACCTGAGTTCTCCCTACCCTACTAATGATATAACTTCTAAATGTAGTAACTGTGATGTTTGTACATCTTGTAATCAAATAAAGAAACAAGCACAGACACGTGTATATTTACTCCCTTGTCTTTAGTACTCTTCTTCTTTTCCTTCCTTCCACTGCCATCTAATGGCTACACAATAACTCTGCAGACACAACACTAATGATCTAGTAAATGTCCCCTTATCACAGAATTGTGGATTGGTTATAATAAACAGTAATAATAGTTACTTAAAACATCATCAATCCAGGATTCAAAGCCTGAAAGTCCTGCTTAACTCTCTTTCCATTATTTTAGATTTTAGATAAGATTTACGCTAACCTTCTTTCCTTGTGGAGAGAGACCGGAATCACCTCCTATACGCCCCAAAATGTTGAGTTCACTCTCTCCATGACGACAGAGGTAGATAGTGCGAGGTGTGACATGGATGTTCATCAGGTAGTAGACGATCCTGCTCTGAATATGATCCTGAACCTGATTCACCAAGTACCTGCTGCCCACGTTAAAGATCTTAATGTATGACAGGTTCCTGTGGACACACAGAGACAGGGCAGTAATGATGATGACTTCCACTCCAATCATGTCAAACAACAGATGTTTGTCAAATTCATGCTGCACTATTAACACTGTAACATACCATCTTGAATTTCAAAGATAGAATGAAATCATTGTAAAGAGGTAGGGTACCATCCGATGAGTTTTGCAGTGATTATATTTAAGTGCCAAACAAGTAACATCAAACGTGTTCACCCTCCACGCAAACACATACCATATTTACATATCAGTTCAATCATTTGTATGATAGAAAAACCTGAGTTTCCAACGCAGTTTGTCACAGGTCCAACATTCTCAAAGTAAATGATGGCACGATGATTTCAGTCAATAAACATCCACAGGAAGTTCCACAGGTTCAAGCAATTAAAAGACGACAGACTCAGTCAATAATCAATTGATAATTCCCACCCGCACTAAGCGGTCGAAAAAAACAGTTCAATAGAGAAACTTGTCTCAAGACGTATTTAGCATGTGCTTTATTAGAACATTAGGCTTAAATGAGTAGCAAAGAAAATAACAATTTCTCCTCAAAAACCCAATCACAGATGAATACCTCGAGCTACAGCTCACATCCATGTTTTTGTCCCCCCCCCCTCTAACTTCACTTCTTCTCTGCTTATATCCGCATCCTCCCCCCTCAGAACTGAGGACACTGCCCCCTAGTGTAGCGGCAAAGCACAAGTAAGAGTGAATTCAAATTAGAACTGTTACAACCCTTGCTGTAAAAAAGGCCAAATTCTGACAGTATCATACCATTTTCCTTTAAAACAGTAATCTAGCATAGAAAACGTCTCTGGTTACTTGCGTAACCTATGTTCTCTGAATAGGGAACGAGACGCTGCGGAAAGCGCAGTGGGGATATCCTCTGGATGTGCCGATTGCCTGAAGCCCTATAGAATCACGGCAATTCATTGGCTGATGGCGCTCGCGCAAGCTGGATCCGCCCCGACGCTCTTACGTTGTAGCATGACGAACGCGCGCGCGTCATCCTCTCCTCAGATTTCTCTGCCGAAAAGAAGAACTGTCGGCAGTGCGAGGAGCTTGGCAGCGAACGCAGCGTCTCGTTCCCTATTCAGAGAACATAGGTTACGCAAGTAACCAGAGACGTTCTCTTTCATAGGTTCACTCAACGCTGCGGAAAGCGCAGTGGGAACGAAATACCAAACTCGCCAAGCTTAAGCGCTGCCATAACTGGTAACAGACCAAATAATAATAACCATGACCGGTTCAAGCAGATAGAACCTGGGAACCTGGAGTCATGTCAAGATCTAAATTATAGAACCTCACAAAGGTGTGCGGAGAGGGCCAACCTGCCGCCACACAAATGTCTTCCAAGAGGGCCCCTCTAAAAAGAGCTTGAGAGGAAGCCACACTTCTGGTGGAATGTGCTCTGATGCTAAGAGGTGAAGGCAAACCACGCACCTCGTAAGCCAGCGAAATAGCATCCGTTACCCAGTGGGAAATCCTCTGCTTTGATGCCGCAAGCCCGCGGCGGCCAGCACCAAAACACACCAAGAGCTGGTTAGATTTCCTCCAACCGCCTGAGCGATCTACATTCAACTTCAAAGAATGGACCGGGCAGAGCAGGTTAAGTTTCCTTTCTTCCTCAGAGGCAAAAGGAGGAGGGTGGAAAGCGTTAAGGTTAACAACCTGAGAGCGGAACGCCGTGGAAAGAACCTTGGGTACATACCCCGACCTTGGCCTCAAGGTAACCCTAACCAGGCCAGGAGCGAAGTCCAAGCATGACTCACTAATAGAGAGAGCCTGCAAATCCCCCATCCGCTTTAGTGAAGATAAAGCCAACAAAAGAGCAACCTTAAGAGTCAGAATCCGCTCAGGGGCTGACTCCAAGGGCTCGAAGGGAGCCTCTGTCAAACCCTCCAGGACGACTGACAGGTCCCACGAGGGAACACCAGGGGGGCGAGCCGGTTTCAGGCGCCTAACCCCACGCATGAAGGCCGAAACTAACCTCAGTTTCCCCAAGGGAATCTCATCTGATTCTCTATGAGCGGCAATAGCTGCGACATATACTCTGAGAGTGGTAGCAGCCGCTTCGGAAGCAAACTTTTCCTGCAGGAATTCCAGCACTGAGCCTACTGGGCAGCCAACTGGGTCCCTATCATGTGCTAAGCACCATGCCTCGAATACCCTCCACTTGGAGGAATACAGCCTCCTCGTAGAAGGGGCTCTAGCACTCGCAATGGTCTCCTGAACGTCGGTTGGGAGATCAAAGCTTAAAGTTAACGGCCTCTGATAGGCCAAACGTACAGCTTCCAAATGTCGGGGCGAGGATGCCATATCCTGCCCTGAAGCTGGGAAAGCAGGTCCTCCCTGACCGGGATCTCCCAGGGGGAGGATACCAACAGAGGGATCAGCTCCGAAAACCATGGCTGGGACGGCCTGAATGGGGCTACCAGAAGGAGGCGGACTCCGCTCTCTCTCACTCTGGACAGAACCGCCTGGATCAGCTTGATGGGCGGGAAGGCATAGAGTTTCTGCATCGGCCAAGGGTGGGCGAATGCATCTATCCCCAACTGAGCTGGAGGGCTCGGGAGAACCAAAGCGGGCATTGGGACGACTCCTGAGATGCAAAGAGGTGCACTTCCGCTTTTCCGAACCTCTCCCAGATCAGGGCCACCGTCTGGCGGTTCAACATCCATTCCCCAGACCTGAGCTTCTGCCTCGACAGGAAATCTGCTGCGAGGTTCAGAATCCCTGGGACATGAACTGCTCTCAGAGAGAGGAACTTGTCCTGGGACCACAGAAGAAGGTGACGCGCATGCCTGTCTAGGGTGCGCAAACGTGAACCCCCCTGTCTGTTTACATGGGACACTACTGCCATATTGTCCGTTCTGACAATGACATGGTGCCCTTCAAGGAAAGGGAGAAATTGGCAAAGAGCCAGGAAGACAGCCCTCAGCTCCAAGCTGTTTATGTGCCACGAGAGGGTCTCGCCAGTCCAAACCCCACACGCTGGCCTGCCCTCGAAAACCGCTCCCCAGCCGGTCAGAGAGGCATCCGTCGTAACCATTTGACGACGGAATACCGCACCCATACCGACTCCTTTCTGAAGGAAGAGGGGGTCCCGCCAGATTGACAGGCCGCCAAAGCAACTGCGCGACACCTTCAATAGGCGAAGGGCTGGCCCTGTGGGCCGAGCCCCTGAGAGCTTCATCCACCACAGAAAAGGTCTCATGTGGAGTAGCCCTAGAGGTAGCACAGGGGAGGCCACGGCCATAAGGCCCAGAAGTCTGCGGCAGGTGCTCACGGAAACATGCTGGCCTAGCGCAAAGCGGGACAGACATGTCTCCAGACTGGAAATCCGTGCAGGAGCCAAACGGGCCTGCATAAGAACGGAGTCCATGTGTACCCCCAAGAAAACCGTGCTCTGAGCTGGAGTAAGAACGCTCTTCTCCGTATTCAACCTCAAACCGAGAGACTGAATATGACGGAGGACAATGTCCCTGTGGTGAGTCACCAACTCTCTGGAGTGGGCTAAAAGGAGCCAATCGTCCAGGTAGTTGAGTATATGGATGCCCTGGAGCCGCAACGGGGCCAGAGCAGCATCCATACACTTTGTGAACGTCCTTGGCGCTAGAGCGAGGCCAAAGGGGAGGACCCTGTACTGGTACGCTTTCTCTCCAAAGGCGAACCTGAGAAACTTCCTGTGTCGCCGTACGACCTGGATGTGGAAATAAGCATCCTTGAGGTCTACTGTCACGAACCAGTGCCCCAGCCGGATATGAGATATGATGGCCTTAAGCGTCAACATTTTGAATTTCCCTTTGTAAAGAGAGAAGTTCAACCGGCGAAGATCTAGTATCGGCCGCAGGCCGCCTCCCTTCTTCGGGACCAGGAAGTAACGGCTGTAGAAGCCCTGTTCGACTTTCCCCGAAGGAATCTCTTCTATCGCCCCCTTCAGCAGAAGGGATGAAATCTCCTGCTGTAGTACAGAAGCCTGAGCGGCGCTGTCGACTACAGTAGGAAAGACCCCGTTGAAGCAGGGGGGGTTGCGACAAAACTGAAGCGTGTAGCCGAGCCGAACTGTGCGAAGGATCCAAGGCGATACCCCTGGTAAACGCTCCCATTCTTGAACGAAATGTGATAGAGGGAGAGGAGTGTTGCAGTGCAGGGGACATACCTGAGATAGGGTGTCGCGCTGTCCATGGGGAGGCGTGGTTGACCGTGGAGGAGAGCGCTTGGCGTCCTGACACGTACTGGGGGGTACCACCACCTGGATAGAAGTAACTGGGTCCGCCTGCTTCAGAGGAAAACGAACTGTGCCTCCGAGGAAGCGATTGGCGGGTATAACATGCGCCGGGAGCGAGGGGAGAAAGCAAGACGCGTCTCCTTCCTCCTGCTCCGGACTGGGTGAACAGAGTGAAACAGGACCTGCACTTCGAAACACACTGGGTGGCGAAGGTGACGGGGTTGGAGGAGGAGAGCCGGTTGGAGGAGGGCAGAAACGCTTGCGCGGTCTGTCCCAACCTCGTAGATCTGGTGCGGCTCTCCTCCTTCTGACCTGCGGGTCAGGAACGGCTCGAGGAGGCTGGAGCGGCCGATTTGTTGGACCGCTTCAGCTGAAGGCGCTTGTGAGGGCGCTGGCGGGGAAACGGACGACCTCGGGCTCCCCAGACCGTAGTTGGTGGGGGATGAGCCGGGTCATTCCTTCTAGTAGGGAATTCAACCCAATGAGCAGGGCGTTCTCGGGTCTGAGAAGGGGGAGGGTTGGAGTCTCTTGGCTCTCTAGATCTCCTGGGCATAAACTGCCTGAGCGCGTCCGACTGAGACTTAGCGGCACGGAACTTCTCAACCACCGTGTTGACCGCTTCCCCGAAAAGACCTGAGTGGGAGATAGGGGCGTCCAGAAGAAAACTCTTATCCTTTTCTCGGATCTCCGTGAGATTCAACCAGAGGTGGCGCTCTGCGGCAACCGAGCCCGCCATAGAGCGACCTACAGCCCGAGCAGTGTGTTTGGTGGCTCTTAGGGCCAGATCTGTGGCTTTGCGAAGCTCTTTGACAGCTTCGGGCGTCAGTCCCTCTCCTTCGTCCATGTCCTTAAGGACGTCCGCTTGGTCGGCTTGAAGGATGGCCATGGTATGCAGGGCCATGCCTGCTTGACCAGCAGCCATGTAAGACTTCCCAATAAGGGAGGAAGTAGTCCTACAAGCCTTAGAAGGAAGGAGGGGACGCGACTTCCAGGACGGTGCAGACGACGGGGCGAGGTGGTTAGCCAGCGTGTCCTCGACCGCTGGAATAACGGAATAACCCTGCTCCACAAAACCCACAAGGTTGGTGAAGTCAGCGGCTGCCGCATTAGTTAGGCGTGCGGAGAAAGGCTGCTTCCAGGATCTGGAGATCTCGTGATGCAGATCGCTGAAAAAGGGCAGCTTTCTTCGCTCTGGCTTAGAATTAGGGCCACTAAGGAACCTCCCGTCGAGTTTGGACGATTGAGACTCGCGGGGCTCAACAGGCCAGTCTATAGAGAGCTTCTCTGTAGCGCGCGAAAGCACGTCAATAAGCTCAGTGTAGGCCGGAGTAGGCCGCGCGTCCTGGCCGCTAGGCGGGATAACGTCATCAGTCAAAGCAGGCCCGAAATCCTCGGAGTCGGAAGCTGCAGTGTAAATCACGTCATCCAGACCGAAAGAAACCGATTCGCGGGCTCCCGGGCTGGGGCATAAATAATCATGCGCGAATTCAACCGCGCCACGTGCGTGCTCGGGGGAGGGAGGGAGAGAAAGGGCGAGGCCCGTCTGCTCGTACTCAATATCCTCGAGCTCAACATCCGAGCCCCAGGCCGCGGATCCACGAGAGGCCTCAGCGGTCTCGGGAGCGCGACGGGGGGAAACGATTGACGCCTTCTCAAAAACCGCGAGTCTAGAGCGGAGGGTTTTGAGAAGGAGATTGTCACAAAATTTACATTTTGACAATCCTAATACAGCCTCACGCGCATGCGAAAAACCCATACATTTAACACATTTACTGTGAGGGTCGTCGTTCGAAATGAAACGAACGCATGGCGGAGAACAGCGTCAATAATCCATGACACTTCACTGTAAGGAGAACAGAGTTCCACTTATGCCAGTCGCTGAAGTGTTGAGACGAAAGCTGTAGTTGAATTAGAAAAATTCGGGCTCAGAAAAACCGAATGAAGGGAAAGATGTGACCGCTTCGTGAAGGCAGAGAAATCTGAGGAGAGGATGGCGTGCGCGCGTTCGTCATGCTACGACGTAAGAGCGTCGGGGCGGAGCCAGCTTGTGCAAGCGCCATCAGCCAATGAATTGGCGTGATTCTATAGGGCTTCAGGCAATCGGCACATCCAGAGGATATCCCCACTGCGCTTTCCGCAGCGTTGAGTGAACCTATGAAAGAGAACAGTTCATTCTGGGTAATATTTGTAGTTTTCGAGAAAATAGTCAACAGGAATATACTGTGAATTAACAGCGCTCAAAGTCGACACTCAGAGGCCGTGTACCAAATCATACTCTATACGCTCATTCACTATTCCCTACATTAGTTCACTAATATAGTCCACTTGTGAGAGTGAATGAAAAGAAGTGAGTGAATTCGGACACTGATGAACACCTGATAAGCAGAATCACTGAAGGACAGAGAACAGAAACTAGCAGAAACACAAGAACTACAACTGACTTGAAGTGTGAAAGCAGTTTACAAAGCAGTTTACATTATTTATTTCATACATGCACAAAAATTACTTGTTGAGAATAAACAGAGATTTAGTTGTTGATGTTTTATTGAAAATAATAAACATGGTGTAGTCACCATGATGCCGATCAGTGTTTGCTTTAGTTGGGCTCTTGACTCTTTAACATTTGTTTTTTCTCTGGCTGCTGTACCCAGTAATAAGAAGCCAAGCATGATCCGTGTTGTCTTTGACTCCAGGGCACCTTATGATGGAGTCTCATTGAATGATAGTCTACTTAAGGGGCCAGATCTCAACAATAACCTCCTAGGAATGTGGCTATGATTTCGAAGGGAGACGGTGGCGATTACCGCTGACATTCAGCATATTTATAAAGCACATTTGTTCTGGCAAGAAAAATGCAAGAGGAGGTTAATCAGGTGTTTATAGCTGTTGTGATCATGCCATGATCATCCTGGACATGTATGATTTGCTGATCTCATCCTGTGTATAAGTTTTAAATTTATGGATATTAAATATTTATTAATCATATAGCATGAGATCCAGCAATGTTTCTGTAATCAGTTATTTTGAAGAATATTGAAACCATGTAGTGCATTAAAAAATGTTGAACTCCTGCTTGACTTTTGTCATCATCATCATCAATATAACAAACTGCATTCACAAACTGTGTGGATTTGCAAAACTGATCTCCATAATGGTAACGTCAAACCAAACATCTTTAATTAAACATCTCAATAACAACTTCTGTAGATGTATGACAGAAATAAAGTCATACTGGTTAATAATAAGTGCTACAATAATTGCTACAAACTGTCAATAAATTACCAGATAACACTTTAATAGTTAATGTGTAATGGCTAGAATGTCAGTTGTAGTTTTTGTGTTTTTCTATTTTCTGTTCCTGTGTTCCTCTTTCCTTCAGTCATTATGCTTGTTAACAGCAGGTGTTCATCATTAATGCTCAACAATCACCTACATATTCACTGATTTATCTCACCACAACACAATGTTACTTTTTACTCTTTGTAGTGTGGCCTTTCCTGTGGGGTTGAAAGGGTTAACAGTGTAAGATAAAAAGACCCACAACATTTTTACAGTGATAAACTGTAAGTTATAAAACACTGTTGCCAGTAGTTCCCTTTAAAATTGTGTTTTTTTGGGTCACCATTGTGCTGAAGAGTAGAGCCTGTGATTCAGTCCAGGGGAAGATAAATGTTGAATTGTTTTTTAGTGGTCTCAAATGAAATAAATTCACAGTAATACTTTGCTCACATTATATGTGCATTACAAATATTAATTAATACATTTAAAGGACAGTTGGTCAATTTAAGGCAGTCAGTTTTTGCAAATGAAATTAGTTAACTTGAGTTTTACTATAGTACAGTAACATACTGTAAATTAGTGTGTTGCCAGTATTTTACTGTAAAAAAAAGCCTGGTAAGGTCTAATGCCTGGCTCACACTACAGGAGTTTTAAAATCCTAACTGATTGTGAAATCTAGCTGCAGCACACACTTAAGGAGAATCTTTGCAGATTTCCTTCCCTCAAATCTTAAACATGCTCACACTAAAAGATTTGAAAATCGTGGCGCATCACACACTACAAAATGTTAATAAGATTGTCATGCCCGAGGAAGCGACTCACGTGATCTCACGCAGCAAGATGGGAAATGGAAAAGCAGATGTAGCCTAAGGGAGGTGCAGGATTCGATCTGTGAACGCTTCACATTACCAGATAATATGCGCTGAATATCGGAACCGATCGAGGTCCCCGACAAGATTTTTTTCTCCGATTCTCGCAAGGGAAAATTGGGGATAAATCAGCCTAAATCTCCTGTAGTGTGAGCCTGGCATAACAGTGTGACAGCCTTTCACCTGTCTTTGTCATCATCTAAAGGAACATATGCGAGTTTGTAGCAGTCTATTCTCTTGAGGAAGTCAGTCACAGCCTCCTCTTTATCACAGTCAACGTAATCAGGACTGCTCAGCTTCACTTGCTGCAGATACAGACAGAAAAGAAAGCTCTTTTACAGAATGTAAACAAACATATATTCCAATACAGACAAACTCCTACAAACTTTCAAGAAATTACCAGATAATACTTTAATAGTTATGCAGCTCAGTACCGCAACTCACTCAATACTTTATTACACATAGATCAATAATCCTTAAACAAGAAATACATATATATTTTAAACACATCATGAAATAAATCTTATTACCTTGATGTTTTCTGCAATGATTTCTGGGTCATCACAAAGAGACTCAATAAAAAAGACCTACAAGAAGGATAATTTAATTTAAAAATTTAAAAATTATATATTGTAGAGATATTTTTTAATTCATTTCTAAAGATGAAGTATTCATTTTGATTAATATTAACTAATCATTTCACCTGTTTCACTCACTTTATAGCCGTTCTCTTTAGCAAAGGTGAGAATCACCTCTCTACGTTCTCTTGTTGTGTTGGTCGCATCAAACACCTGTGAGAAATTTCATTATCATAGAGAAGTCATTGCACCATTTGAGTGAATCACATCCTAAGCAAATGGTCATCAATTGTAGAATGAGAGTGGGTGTGAACTTCAATAACATACAGACCACATCGGTTACAACAGGAGCAAATTCATTTAGATTAGGTAACTGTATAAAAGGTTTAAAGGATGAGCTATCCTATCAGACACACAAATTATTCATTATATTTAACGAATAATCCAGCAAAATCACTCTCCCAACTAAGTTCTGTGACTCATCACCCGAAAACTGCAACTATCATCCCAATTGATGTAACACACAGGCAGAACCAGGTCTCTGGTTACAGCGCATGAAGACTGATGAGGTTTATGACCAGAAGGAATTTGCAGAGAGTTGTGAATCTCACTTAATTCTTGTTGAGAAGAATTTTAATCCTATATACTCTTATAAAACCACTTGAGAAATGTATAAACATGTATCCAATTTTCCCATCTCATGATTTTCCTTTTTTGGGGTTTGGCCTATGTATTCATTCTTGCTTTTAAACTCTTTTGGATTAATGTTTCAGACTTGCATACTATGGTTAACCAAAAACACATGAGTAGCATGTTCTTTTAAATCATAATCTTTGCACTCAAATCCTGAGACATATTCACACTTTAAAAAAAAATCACTGATCACAAGATCACTCCTGTTTTACGTTTTTTGAGAGATCCTGATGTGAAGAAGATGCCGAGCTAGGGGTCTTCTAAGGAGCCCTAAGTTTGTACCAGGCTGCTGGCTGCCTTGTCTTTCCATCCACTCTGACTCCCACTGGTTCTCTCTCATCAAGACAACATCAACAAAGATCAACTGGAGCCTCAAGAAATTGCATCAGGGAAGTTTTATTCAAAAGGATGAGACATGTATGTATCAAACTTAGTCTCATTATTTGGTACAGTACATTAAGTATCCTTAGAGGAGGGCTGAATTTCAAACAATACTACAACTTCTTGTTTTCCTGTATTCTGCTTCAGCTCTCTTTCCATTGCTAAACTGAATGTATGTACGTGTGTGTATGTTAGAGCAGTTTAAGTGTTTAGCCTAGTTAATAAAGTCTTGTTCATGTCACACGTAAAGTTGTCTGTTTCATGCTCATATACTGAAGTCCGTAATCATTCATACTTTGACTACATGCTCTATGTAGTACTGTAAAGAAAGAAAGTTATTTCCCATACCCCGGAGATTAACATTTATTAGAATTAATAAATAATTAATATTGCTAATGACTAATCGCTGGATGAACAGGTTAGTTGATTGTGGTATTAACTCTGCAACATCAAGTTAGTTTGAATACTTGATACAAATACTCATAATTAATTATAACAAGTTCCCTTTCAAGGGAACTCGAGCTACGTCAAGCTGTGGGAACGCCTCTGAGTGTGTGCGTCATGAAGCACGTATGGAATCAGTCCAATGGAGAGACGGAACGTCATAGGCGGGTGACGTCATCGACCAGGAAACTATAAAGCACCCCCAAAACACAAGCGCGACAGCTTCTATGCCTTCAGTAAGCTCTATATGTGGATCTGTCTCAAGTTTTTTTGTCTGTCACTAAGCAGGAGTTTCACTATTTCAAAAAACGATATATATATATTATATTGATAGACAATGGCGAGCGAACAACAATTTAAGAAGTGTGTTCCTCCCTGCTCGCGCTATTTAACGGGCGGGGATACACACAGCTAATGTGTTGTTTGTTTGGGAGTGCAGCATGCCCAGTCAGCTCTTGAGGGGGCTGATTGTGAGCATTGCGAGCGTTTGCCTCTTAGAACGCTCCGCTCCCGCCGATCACTCTTTGAGGAGAGTGGTTCGGTTCGCGATGCCCGCGGATCGGGTCCCGCTTATGCCGAGGCTGAGCAGCGACGTCATTCGTGGGGATCGCAGATGGATCTAACAGCGGGGCTTGAGACGGGCTTTGCCCTATCTCAGCCCTTACCTGTTAGATCCAGTGCCTCAGTCTCGGGTTCGGAAGCACGCTCTGCGGTTTCTTCCCCCCGAACTGAGGCCCCAGTACTGCAACTATCCAGTTCTGAGGATCTGGATGTTGTTAGTCTGGATGCGGGAGATGTCGATGATTCGCCATCTTGCTCTCCCGAAAGTGAGGAGCTTATGGAGGTGCTCACCCGTGCTGTTTCTAAATTAAGCATCGAGTGTCCAGCTGTTAGGCAGGAGTCTAGAGAAAAATCTAAATTAGATGAAAGATTTTTGCCTTCCCGTTCTCAACCTCCACGCCGGTGCTTGCCCTTCTTCCCTGATCTCCACACAGAGGTTTCGAGATCGTGGAAAAAGCCGGTCTCTTATCGTGTTTTTAGCCCTCAAACGTCCACTTATTCAAACATTGTGGGGGCTAAATCTTATGGTTATGGGGCGATGCCCAAAGCAGAAGAGGCGCTTGCTAGTCATCTTTCTGCTGAAGCTGCATCTTCTTTTAAAGCACCACTTTTACCTTCTAAGCCTCTTAGAAGTACATCAGCATTAGTGGGTAAGGCGTATTCGGCGGCCGGTCAAGCCTCGGCGTGCCTGCACACGATGTCCATCTTGCAGGCATACCAGGCTGACTTATTAAAGGTCGGCCAGAGTCGGCCAAGCTAATGGGCCGTACTATGGCAGCCCTGGTGGCCGCAGAGAGGCATCTATGGTTAAATCTCTCTGGCATGAAAGAAAAAGACAAAGCTTTTCTTTTGGACGCTCCGCTCTCTCCTCATGGTCTTTTGGGTTATTCTGTCAATACTGTCATAGATAGATTTCAGGAAGAGAAGAAACAGTCAGCAGCATTTCAGAAATTTATGCCTTTTAAAATTCATGTCCCCGGTACTGCTGGGCGGGAACAGTCCAGGCCGTCAGTCAGCTCCTCATATAGGGCGCAACAGAAGCAGAGTGTCGCGTTTCGCGCTCCCCCTTCCAAACAGTGGGACCAGACGCGGCACTCTCAGCCGAAGTCTTCTGGCAAAACTGATCTGAGAACAGTTATTATGGCCAAGAAGGCTTCGGCAAAGAGGAAGTCTCTTTGCTGAGGGTGGTCCCTGCCGTGGGATAGAGGTGTTCACCGCATTACACGGTGCCCGCTCTTCTTCGGTGCCCTCAGGGGCCCGTTCTGCCAACCCCGCCTTCATGCCGGGGCACAGACGGTCCCAGCGAGCGCTTTCCCGAGGGGCGCTCGCCCCCTCTGAGGAGGGTCTCAGAGCAGTTAAGCCAGTCGTTCCCTGCCGGTGCGCCGCTACAGTGCACTGTGTTTGCTGCTCAAGTTACACCAGAGGCCAGTCTCGAGAGACTGGTACCCTTAGTAGTATTTCTGGCAGAGTGGAAAAGCCTTCCAAAAATATCTCAGTGAGTTCTGCACACAGTAAAAAAGGGTTATGCTATCCAATTCAGGTGTCGTCCACCAAAATTCAGAGGGGTTCTGCCCACAGTGGTGGGCCCCGAGCAGGCTCTGGTAATGGAACAAGAGGTGAAAGCGCTCCTTCAAAAGGGGGCTTTAGAACGGGTTCCTCCTCCCAGGTTGGAGTCAGGTTTTTACAGCCGATATTTCACCGTTCCAAAGAAGGATGGGGGGTTGAGTCCAATTTTAGATCTGCGCCTGTTGAATCGCTCGGTAGGGAAGCTAAAATTCAAGATGCTCACTATCAAGCAGATCGTGTCACAAATCAGATCCGAGGAATGGTTTGTCACGATAGATCTGAAGGACGCGTACTTCCATATTTCCATCCTTCCACAACACAGGAAGTTCCTGAGGTTTGCCTTCGGGAGCGAGGCGTACCAGTACAAGGTACTTCCATTTGGCCTAGCTTTATCTCCCCGCACTTTCACGAAATGCATGGATGCAGCTTTAGCGCCCCTGAGGTTTCAGGGCATTCGTATCCTCAATTACATCGACGATTGGTTGATTTTAGCTCAGACAGAGCAGATGGCGGTTCAGCATCGAGATGTCGTTCTCGCTCATATAAGAAAGTTGGGGTTGAGGCTGAACGCAAAGAAAAGTGTATTATCTCCTTCTCAGAAGACCACTTTTCTGGGTGTCGTTTGGGATTCGGTCTCGATGCGGGCGCGACTTTCTCCGACCCGCATCGCTTCGATTCTTTCAGCTATGAAACAAGTAAAGCTAGGCCAGCTACTCAATGTAAAACAGTTTCAGAGACTGTTGGGTCTGATGGCAGCAGCGTCCAACGTTATACCTTGCGGCCTGTTGTACATGAGACCACTGCAGTGGTGGCTCCGGACCAAGGGATTCTCCCCGACGGGAAATCCCCTCCGCACGAACGCGGCGCTGCCTTCGTGCTCTGGTCATGTGGAAAGAAACCTGGTTCCTATCCACAGGGCATGTGTTGGGGGCTCTTTGTCGTCGCGTAACACTAACAACGGATGCTTCCCTCACAGGGTGGGGGGCGGTCATGAGTGGTCGTCCACCCCAAGGTCTGTGGCAGGACCATCATCTATCATGGCATATAAATTGTCTAGAGATGTTGGCGGTGTTCCAAGCTTTGAAACACTTCCTAGCAGAACTCAGAGGTCATCATGTGCTAGTTCAGTCAGACAACATGTCGGTTGTCTCGTATATAAATCATCAGGGGGGCCTGCGGTCACGTCCACTTTACAAGTTGGCCCGTCAGATCCTCCTGTGGTCCCAGGGGAAGTTACGGTCTCTGAGAGCTATGTATCTTCCTGGTTATTTGAATGTGGTAGCAGACTCCCTGTCGAGGCAGGGGCTGAGGCCGGGGGAATGGAGGCTCCACCCCGAGGTGGTGGAGCTCCTTTGGTTGAGTTTCGGTCGCGCCGAGGTGGACCTATTCGCTTCCAAGGAGACAACGCTCTGTCATCTGTGGTTCTCCATCAGTCAGCCAGCCCCTCTGGGATTGGACGCTCTGGTACAGCCGTGGCCGAGGTCACGTCTGTATGCTTTTCCCCCGGTTGCTCTGCTACCAGGAGTTCTGGAGAGGGTTCACCGGGACGGGATCAGCCTACTTCTAGTAGCCCCGTTCTGGCCGGCCCGAGTATGGTTCGCGGACCTAATATCTCTTCTGGACGGCTCTCCCTTGGAGATTCTGATCAGGAGGGATCTAATCTCTCAGGAGGGCGGTACGATATTTCACCCCCGCCCAGAGTTGAGGAAACTGTGGGCTTGGCCTCTGAGGGGGCCCAGCTCATAGAATCTGGTCTCTCAACTGAGGTTGTTGAGACCATCCTTCACTCCAGAGCTCCGTCCACGAGGAAGTTATATGCCCTGAAGTGGAAACTTTTCACTTCTTGGTGTGCAGAACACCGGCAGGACCCAGTTAACAGCCCAGTGGGTGCAGTGCTGGGGTTTCTGCAGGAGCATTTCTCTGCAGGGTTATCCCCCTCCACACTAAAGGTGTATGTGGCGGCACTAGCTGCTTACCATGTCCCTTTCAGTGGAGTTTCTCTTGGGAGACATCCACTTATAACTCGCTTCCTTTGTGACACTTTGAGGCTGAGGCCTGCAGTTCGTACGAGGGTGCCAAGGGAACCTATTGAGGAAGTTTCTGAGAAATTTCTCACGTATAAAACTCTTTTTCTGCTTGCAATCTCCTCACTTAAGAGAATCGGAGATTTGCAGGCCCTGTCGGTTGCACCCTCGTGCCTGGAGTTTTCGCCTGGTATGGTTAAGGTTTTTCTATACCCTAGACCAGGTTATCTCCCTAAGGTCCCTACTAATGCTGTTAGACCTGCAGTGCTGCAGGCTTTCTATCCTCCTCCTTTTGTGTCATCAGATCAGGAGAAACTTAACCTTCTCTGCCCGGTTAGGGCGTTAGACGCTTACGTCCACAGAGCTGCCCTGTGGAGGAAATCAGAACAGTTATTTGTGTGCTTTGGGCCACCCAGGAAAGGGTGTCCCGCGTCTAAACAGAGAATGAGCAAGTGGGTGGTTGAGGCCATCTCACTTTGTTATGAGTCGGCTGGTCAGCCTTCACCTTTGGCTGTACGAGCCCACTCTACTAGGAGTATGGCTGCTTCTAAAGCATTGTTGTCAGGAGTATCGCTAAGTGATGTTTGTGATGCGGCTGGGTGGTCCTCACCGCATACATTTGTTAAGTTCTATGAATTGGACTTAAGTTCCACTCCTGGGGCGCAGGTGCTCTCGTCCCCTGTGCGCTAGTTCCCACATAACGTTCATTTGCTCCTATGGCGACGTGGGTATTGGCGTTCCCACAGCTTGACGCAGCTCGAGTTCCCTTGAAAGGGAACGTCTCGGTTACGTATGTAACCCTAGTTCCCTGATAGGGAACGAGACGCTGCGTCGTTCTGGCATACTCCCAACATGCCGGTTAGCGCTTCCTTCAGGCCTATCAGAAGCTGTCGCGCTTGTGTTTTGGGGGTGCTGTATAGTTTCTTGGTCGATGACGTCACCCGCCTATGACGTTCCGTCTCTCCATTGGACTGATTCCATACGTGCTTCATGACGCACACACGCAGAGGCGTTCCCACAGCTTGACGCAGCGTCTCGTTCCCTATCAGGGAACTAGGATTACATACATAACCGAGACGTTATGATTAATTATTAATATTTCCCTTGAGCTAATTTGCTACAGGATTTTCAGGGTTCATTCTGACTCCGATGAACCCAAGGTGCTTCACTTTATCACTGCTACGCTGGCAATAAACTTATTCATTGAGATCTTCAATGTCCTCATTCTTACACACCTGAATGCCTCAGGTTACATATAGAACAAGACTTCTGGAGTTGACGCATTTCTGATTGGCTATGGCAGTTGTATGACATCACAGGCGCACTGACATGCTATAATTGGGCACCTGAACAACACATCATCAGCTCCACACTGTCTGAAGGAAGACGTGCAGGTATGCCTTAAAATATGGCAGCATCTCGTTCTGCTCAGTGTGCTGTAGAGCAAGCTATATGTAGCTAAATGCTGCCAAACAATGCACCAAGTGACCAAGAGCTTAGGTGCGAGGTCCGCAGCTCAATGGCCTCACATTTTTATTTGAATTGCCGGCCCGGGAGCGGAGCTAACTGGAGACCCCAGCTTTCCTGCATCCGCAAGGAACTTCCAAATTGGAAAGAAGACCAAAGTACTGAGACATCAACCATTCCCTGACCTCAGTCATATAAGCTATAAATGGCAATAAAACCATGGGGAGCACATATTTAAGCACTTAAGGTCTGGATGATGACTCAGGAGAGAGCAGTGCACTCTAAACTCCATTACGGAACGAAATTATATTTCCATATATTTATGATCAATATATTATATGGGGCAAATATACTGAAAAATATATTAAATAATATATTGAGCCATTGGCACGATCCTCAACAAACCCATCTCCATACAGGAATAGAGTCCGATCTTCAACCAGATGAACTGGATAATATTCTGATTGTTCTGATCCAATCTGACCTCTGACCTGTAATGCTGCTTAAATCATAATCATACACTTTTCGTTCGTTGGCCGGAGGAGAACTGCCCCCTGAATATATACATTGCTATAATTCAATATTAGGCTGCATAGTTTAGATCAGCCGGAACCAGGAACACTTCCCAAAAATCCTGATGTACTTTGTACATCATAAGAAGGATGGCGTCTACGCTAATATTAGTCTCTCTGTTTATCCCGAGGTTTACCGCAAACCGCCGGATCCAGGCCATATCCAGATCTGATGAAGGACCAGCGCCTGGACACGACGACAACGCATCCCTGAAGTGCCAGCCTCATCAACACTGTGAAGGCCTCATGGACACCTCAACAAACTCATCTCCATCCCGGCGTGATGACTCCGACCCCAACCAGATGAACTGGATAAATATTGTGAAAGTTCTGATCCAATCTGACTTCTGACCTATTATGCCGCCTAAATCATAATCATACACTGTTCGTTTGTTGCCCAAAGGAGGACTGGCCCCCCGACTGAGCCTGGGTTCTCCCAAGGTTTTTTTCTCCATTCTGTCACCTGATGGCGTTTTGGTTCCTTGCCACTGTCGCCATTTTTCGCCTTTATTCGCAATTGGCTTTTGGCTTGCTTAGTTGGGGACATTTAACATTTAATTTTGAATTTAACAATACTATTACAACTTTACTTTCCTGTTATCTCTGTAAAGCTGCTTTGAAACAATTTGTATTGTAAAAAGCACTATATAAATAAAGGTGACTTGACTATATGAGAACTGAACTGAGTTGAGCTGGACGATGGTTTTCTCCAGAGTGGCTATATGAACTAAATGAATAACTTTTTTTTCTAACAAAAAATAACCATCACTGAACAGCAGGACTTTGACGCTATTTTCTTCAAGACAAACTTTGTTGCATTATTTTCCTGTTATCTCTGTAAAGCTGCTTTGAAACGATGTGTATTGTAAATAAAGGTGACTTGACTTGACTATAATGTGCCATATATTAAAATATATTGAATAATACATAAGGAATTGCCACATATATTGAAAAATGTATTTACAATATATTTACACTGTAAAATGTAATTAGTTCAGTGTACTTAGAAAACATGAAAAATAAATGCCTTAAGGATCAAGGATGTTTTACTCAAAGTTGTAAGTTTCTAAAATAAAAATATACAAAAGATTGAAAAAAGGTGTCAAGAGAATGACAGACGGTTAGAAACCCTTTAGATCACAACAGATCTCTCAAGATCTCAGCAGAGGAGGGTTAAACAACACAAACAGCTTTACCAGCTTCACTTATTACTAACAGTTCAACTTTATTTCTGCTAGACGTCTACAGAAGTTATTATTGAGAATGAACAGAGGTTTAGATGTTGATGATTTATTGAAAATAATATAATTCTACAGTTACCATTATGGTGATCAATGTTTGACTAAAGCTATACTTGCAAGAATAAAAGTTTATAAAGACACTATGATTATTTGCTTTTTCAATTTCAGCCTCACCATATATAAAGTAGATTTTTTTCCCGCCACAATATATATGTTAGTTATTTTAAATTTAAATAATATTCACAATATTACTATTTTGACTATGTTTTTAATAAAATAAACAGCCTTGGTGAGCATAAAAGACTCAAAAACATTTTAAAAATGTTAATTATTTCAAACTTTGTGGCTGTTTGTGTATAAAACATTACACATTAATCAAAAACTACTGTTATAATACTTATCGCCTTACCAGCTGCTAATTGTTCAGAAACAGAAAAAGTTAAGTTTCTAATCACAGCTCTTCTAATTCATCAAGATCTGTAGAAATGTCAGTAACTATTGTCCGTGTTCAGATGAGCATGTGTGTGTGCTTGTCACTTACTGCAACTTGCCCATGATTCTGGGTGAAGTAACAACAGACGTCTTTCAACGCCGCCAGAGCACACGCTCTAAAGCACACAATTTACAAGAAAAAGAAAACAAAAATACAATAACAAACACACAAAAAATATGTACAATATAATTTGTTAGTTCTGGTGCTCAATCATATGATTATCCAGAAATTAACTCTTTCTTCATTGAATCAGTTCCCTGTTATCACTTTAAAGCTGCTTTGAAACAATCTGTATTGTATAAAGTGCTATATAAATAAAAGTGACTTGACTATCATTCGAACAACTGATCAATTCAGGAACAAACATTGCCAAGGTATTGGCTCAGAAGACAAAAAGACAATAAACACATTAATAGGCAAGGTTGTGTCTAAAATGTAAGTTACTCAATGTTAACTTAATTTTTATTGAACCCTGGCCTACGACCGAATTACAGCAGTGTCCCTTACGGAACACAAATATATTTCCATATATATATATACAGTGATGTGAATAAGTTAGAACACCCATGCTAAAGTTGCCTAAAAAGAGGAATAAAAAATCACCTTTTGGAAATTGATCTTAATGCCTTAATTTAAAAAATGAGGAAAAATCCAACCTTTAAGGACACCAATTTTCTTTGTGAATGAATACTCTACCATAAATAAATAAATGTTCCTCCTTAAAATACAGGGTGCATAAGGCAGGACACGCCTATGTTAAATTCCCATAGAGGCAGGCAGATTTTTATTTTTAAAGGCCAGTTGTTTCATGGAGCCAGGATAATATGCATCCTGATAAAGTTCCCTTGGCCTTTGGAATTAAAATAGACCCACATCATCATCACACACCCTTCACCATACCTAGAGATCGGCATGGGGCACTTTCCATAAGATCATCTCTCAATGCAAATCAAACCAGCTATTAGGCTAACTGAAATAAAACCATGCCAATCTCTAGGTATGGTGAAGGGAATGTGATGATGTGGGATATTTTAATTCCAAAGGCCAAGAGAACTTTATCAGGATGGATATTATCCTGGATCCATGACACAACTGGCCATTAAAAATAAAAATCTGCCTGCCTCTATGGGAATTTAACATAGGGGTGTCCTGACTTATGCACCCTGTATTTGAAGGAAGAACATTTATTTATTTATGATACATTATTCATTCACAAAGAAAATTGGTGTCCTTAAAGGTTGGATATTTTTAAATTTCAATTCAATTCAATTTCCAAAAGGTGATTTTTTATTCCTCTTTTTAGGCAACTTTAGCATGGGTGTCCTAACTTATTCACATCACTGTATATAATATTATATTATATGGTGTAAATATACAAAATAATATATGAAATAATATATTGTGTTATTATATTGTGTTATATATTACAATTTATTGAATAATACACAAGTATTTGCCTCTTTTCATATACTGGAAAATATATTTACAAAGCAAAATGTCATTAGATGAGTGTACTTAGAAAATGTGAAAAACAAATGCCTTAAATTTCTCAAGGATGTTTTACCCAAAGCTGTTTCCAATATAAAAGTATTCAAAAGCGAATCTGGACCATAACCAAGAGGCAGGTTTAACTTCAGATTAACTTTGTGTTTCAAAGAAGACACCTGCATTACTTGGACACACACACACACACACACAGACACGCATATATATTAATATATAATTTAAACATTTAATTTTGTTTTAACACCATTGTATCGGGGCTTTGGTGGCGCAGGTGTCCGAGCTCACCCAGCAATTCCAACTCCTGAGAGCTCCCACTGCGTCGCTCACGCCGGCCGATCCCCCCACACCACCAGAGAGCCCCTCCCAGTCGGAGCCCCGCCTGCCAATTCCTGAGTCATACTCTGGTGAACCCAGTTATTGCAGAGCTTTTCTGCCACGATGTTCCATGCATTTTTCTCTCCAACCCAGGACCTTCAATAGTGAGTGAGCCAAGGTCGCCTTTGTCCTGACGCTGCTGACTGGGAGAACGGCACTATGGGGAACGGCGGTGTGGGAGAACCAGGATCCATGCTGTGCCTCGTTCCAGACACACTCCGCTGAGATGAAACGCGTATTCGATCGGGCCATCGCCGGGAGAGAGGCGGCCAGAATACTTGCGGACCATCGTCAGGGAGAGAGATCGGTGTCTGACTTTTTCATCGAGTTCAGAACCTTAGTGGTAGAGTGTCAATGGAACAAGGAGGCGCAGTGGGACATGTCCCTGCATGGGCTAGCTGACTGCGTCCAGAGAGATATCTACGCCCAGGACCTTCCTACGTCGCTCAACGTACTGATTGAGCTGTCCCTGAGAGTTGACGCTCGACTGTCCCGAGTGGAACAACGGGTCTTGCCCAACCGCATCCCTGGAGGAGCTGAAGGTCCACAGTTCAGCAGTGGGGACGCGGTCAGTCCCGTCTACGATCACAAACCCATGCAGGTAGGGCGTGCTCGGCTTTCCCGGGAGGAGAAGGAAAGGCGGACATCCCAGGGTCTCTGCTTCTACTGCGGCGGGGCTGGCCACTATGCTGACAACTGTCCGGTAAAAGGCCAAGCCCGATAGTAAGTATGAGGCTACTATTGGGTGGGATCTCCACCGAGAAGACCTCATCCACATCTACGCTCCTCCCGGTAAGACTGAAATGGTCAATCAACACCTACGACTGTCAAGCACTTCTGGACTCCCGGGCTGAAGGTAATTTTAAGTTCCTCTCAAGCCCCTCACACACAAGATTGCTGTACACGCCCTAAATGGTCAAGAACTCCACACCATTTCATTCACCACTGGAGATATCACCCTCATCACGTCAGGCAACCACTCCGAGACAATTTTATTTTACATACTGGACTCACCTCTTGCACCCATCGTTCTCGGACAACCCTGGCTCATCCGTCACAACCCTAGAGTGGACTGGCAACAGAGATCTGTTTTGGAGTGGAGCAAGGAATGTCATGAGTCTTGTTTTGTGTCTGTCTGTCCGTCTGTTTCTGTCTCTGTGTTTCAGGAGGAGGCAGAGGATTTGTCTAACGTGCCCGCGGAGTACCTCGACCTGAAGGAGGTGTTCAGTAAGTCTTGTGCTGCTTCTCTTCCTCCGCATCATCCTATGACTGTGCCATAGATTTACTGCCAGGTAAGTCTCCGCCTAAGGGCAAGTTATATTCTCTTTCTGTTCCTGAAAGGGAGGCTATGGAGAAATATATTTTTGATTCTCTAGCAACCAAGTTCATCCGCCCTTCCTCTTCTCCAGCGGGGGCGGGGTTCTTTTTTGTGGGGAAGAAGGACAGTTCTCTGCGACCTTGTATCGATTACCGGGGGCTGAACAGCATCACGGTAAAGAATACTCATCCTTTGCCGTTGATGTCTTCAGTCTTCGAGAGGTTGCAGGGAGCGTCAATCTTCACGAAACTGGATTTACGTAATGCTTGTCATTTGGTTTGCATTAGGGAGGAGTATGAATGGAAGACTGCTTTTAACACCCCCAGGGGGCATGCACAGTCTGTTCCTTTCCTAGGGTACATCATTTTGTCTGAGGGAGTGCGTATGTATCCTGAGAAGGTTAAGGGTGTGGTAGAGTGGCCAAGTCCAGAGTCCCGTAAGGCCCTACAGAAGTTTCTGGGGTTCGCCAACTTCTACCGGCGTTTTATTCGCAACTTCATCCAACTAGCCGCACCTCTGACTGCCTTGACCTCCCCCAGGACTACGTTCAGGTGGTCGGACACAGCCGAGGCTGTGTTTACCAAACTGAAAGGCCGCTTTGTTTCAGCCCCCATCCTTATTGCCCCTGATCCTTCACGTCAGTTTGTGGTGGAGGTCAATGCGTCATAGGTGGGGGTAGGCACAGTGCTATCCCAACGCTCTTCTGCAGACAACAAGATGCATCCCGGAGCGTTTTTGTCTCATCGTTTATCCCCAGCCGAACGTAATTACGACATTGCTAACAAGGAGTTGTTGGCAGTCAAGTTAGCGTTGGAGGAATGGGGTCACTGGTTAGAGGGGTCGGGGGTACCTTTTATCGTCTGGACTGATCACAAGAACCTGGAATATATCAGAACTGCCAAAAGATTTAACTCCAGACAGGCTCGGTGGGCACTTTTTTCGGTCGTTTTGATTTTTCTCTCTCGTACCGCGCGGGTTCCAAAAACATCAAAACCCGACTCTTTATCGCGCATTTTTTACGATTCCGAATGCCCGTCTACTCCCGAGTGCATTTTACCCGAGACCCAATTTGTCTCCACACTCACATGGGAGATCGAATCGAAGGTCAAGACGGCCTTAGAAGGGGTAACGCCTCCGCCTGGTTGCCCACCGAATCGTTTATTTGTGCCGGAGGGATTACGGTCTGACGTCATTCAGTGGGGGCATTGTTCCAACGTGGCTTGTCATCCAGGAGTCAATCGCACTAGCTTTTTGGTCAAGCAACGATTCTGGGGGCCACTTATGGCTTGTGACATTCACAGTTTTGTTTTGGCTTGCTCGGTTTGTGCCACTGGTAAGACTTCTAATCGACCCCCAGATGGGTTACTTCAACCGCTGCCTGTCCCTTCGAGACCCTGGTCCCATATCGCGCAAGGTTTTATTAACGCCCTCCCACCCACCCAGGGTAACACGGTCGTTTTGACTGTGGTGGAACGGTTCTCGAAGGCGGCTCATTTTATTCCCTTACCCAAATTACCCTCAGCTAAGGAGACAGCGTTGACAGTCGTAGATCACGTCTTCCGTTTACATGGCCTCCCGGTAGATGTGGTCTCCGACAGGGAACCCCAGTTTGTGTCCAAATTTTGGCGAGAATTTTGTAAGTTGCTGGGAACCACTGTCGGTCTGTCCTCAGGGTTTCATCCCCAGAGCAATGGCCAAACCGAGAGAGCCAACCAAGATTTGGAGAGGGTGTTGCGATGTTTGGTTTCCAAGAATCCTTCCTCATGGAGCCAACAACTGTCTATGGTGGAGTGTTCACACAACGCGTTACCAGTGTCGTCCATGGGTCTATCTCCGTTTGAATGTAGTTTAGGTTACCAGACGGCAATTTTTCCCAGTCTGGAATCCGAGGTCGCGGTCCCCTCCGCTCACGCCTTCGTCCAGAGGTGTCGCCACCCTTGGACTACAGCCCGTGAAACTCTACTCCAGGTGGGGGCGCGCACCAAGGCTAAAGCCGATCGCCACCAGTCTAAGCCTCCCGTATACGTCGTTGGTCAAAAAGTGTGGCTTTCAACCAAGGACATTCCTCTCCGCTCCATTTCTAATAAACTTGCTCTCAAATTCATTGGTCCGTTCACTGTCACCAAGATCATTAGTCCGGTGACAGTCTGCCTCAACCTGCCTCCGGCGTACAGGAGGATTCATTCCATCTTTCACGTGTCTAAAGTGAAGTCCATGTTTCATTCTTGTATTAATCCGCCAGTCCCGGTTCCACGGGGAGCCCACATATTCGGTCAATCGTATTCTGGACTCTAGGCGGAGGGGACGCGGATTCCAGTACTTGTTGGACTTGGAAGGTTACGGTCCGGAGGAGAGAAGTTGGGTACCTGCTAGAGAGATCCTGGATCAATCCCTTATCGATGATTACAATCGACAGGTAAAGGAGTCTGAGAATGCCAGGAGGCGTTCCTAGGAGGAGGGGTACTGTCATGGTTCATGAATTCATTGTTTCCTTCTCGTCTTGTATTTATGTTGTTATTTGAGTGTGGGTGTGTAAGTGGGCGTGACTGACCATCATTGCCTGATCAGCGACACAGCTGATCTCACTCAAGACGCCAGCTGCAGTTAATCTCCTAACCTTTTAATACTCACCGTTTTCTCATTTCCTTTGTCAGATCGTTGTTTGAAATCCTCCGTGCTGTGTGTCTGGTCCTGTTCCTGTTCGGCGTTCCTCAGTCTCCTGCTTCTTGTTCCTGGTCGTTGTTTCCTGTGGATTACGTTCTGTGTCTAGATTCATCACCACTTTTCACCAGCGCACTTCATCTTGTCTGTTCCGTGTTGACCATCAAAGTCCCTGCGCCACCTGCCTTCATTTTACTTGCCATTGCTTCCTGTCTTCAGTCATGACAGGTATTTATTGGTGATGTAATACTCATCATTAATTATACTGTGTCCTTGATCTCATACCAAGGTTTATCACAAAAGTCTGTTACATCTTTCAGTGCAGTTAAATGTATTATGAACATGGATACTATTAACAGTGCAAGAGGTCCAGCACTGTTGTGATAATCTGATTTTTTTTTTTAACAGTGATATGTTTCATGCTGCAATGCATTCTGGGAGCAACCATAGTATAAAAGTCATCCATGGTTCCCATCATGCATTGCAGCATGAAGCATTTCACCATTGTTGTGTCTCATATGCTGATTCTTGATGTCTGTCTGTATCTAAATAAAGCAGTTGTTCAAAATGTTTTGAGCACAATGTTTAAAAAAAGGATCTGATTACCACAACAGTGCTAATCCTCTTGATATAGTATCAGTGTTCATGTATAATATTTAAACACATTAAATAATTTATAACAGTATTTTGTGATAAACCTTGGAATGAGATCTGGGACTCAGTAGAATTAATGATGACTGTGACATCATCAATAAGTACCCAACTGATTATTTCACACTGCTTTTTTTGCCATAATAACTGTTTCTTAAATACACAATTACAGCAGTCAGAGATAAACTAACGTGATAAAGTGAAGAATCAAGAGCACAACTAAAGTAAACTAAACTAAACTAAAGTAAGGTAACTGTAAAATTATATTATTTTCATTAAATCATCAACATCTAAACCTTTGTTGATTCTCAATAATTACTTCTGTAGACGTCTGACAGAAATAAAGTCGAACTGTTAGTAATAAGTGAAGCTGGTAAAGCTGTTTGTGTTGTTTAACCCTCCTCTGCTGAGATCTTGAGAGATCTGATAGTGTTTAATGTTCTGTTGGGATTTAAAGGGTTTCTGTTGTGTGAGTTTTGTGTGTCACCATTGTGCTGAAGAGTAGAGCCTGTGCTTCAGTCCAGCAGAAGAACAAGACACACTCATGATATGCTGGATGTTGCTTTATTTAAGTGGTGAAAATCTATTGAAGTAATTTCTATTAACTTTATTAATATGATTATATTTAGTTTCAGTTTAATAAATAGAAAACATGAGGAAAACGATTCCCTTAAATTTCTCAAGGATGTTTTACTCAAAGTTATAAGATTCTAATATAAAAACACACAAAAGAATGAAAAGGTGCCAAGAAAATAATAGACTGTGTATTTATTTCTAAGTACACTCGTTTAATGACATTCTACAGTCTAAATATATTGTAAATATATTTTTTCAATATATGATATAACACAAAAAATATTAACACAATATATTATTTCGGTTACACTTTATTTTAACATGTCCTTGTAACAGTGTTGCAATAACAGTTATATTTAAGTACTGAATAATCTTAAGCAACTACATGTACTTACTATAGGGTTAGGGTAGGATTAGGATTTGGTTGAGGGTTAGTTGCATGTAATTATGCATAATTTACTGTTAATACTATGGTAAGTAAATGTAAAATATGTAACAAGGACACTGTAAAATAAAGTTTTACATTATTTCATAAATTATTCAGTATATTTACACCATATAATATATTGATCAATATATTTTCGTTCTATAAGGGTGAATATTCAGAACAATAGCATAATTGTGAGTGTGATATTGCTTTTATACAACAGTTCCATAAACAAGAACTTAATATTAATTTTGGAGAAACAGCACTCTTTCTCATGTGATATTACTTAAATGGAGCACTGTTGTGTAAAGTGTGAGTTTCTCACTTGCGAATCTTCATGGCCTCTTCATTGTCTGGGAGGAAGAACTCGTAACTCTTATAGGTGTGAACGGCATCCCTTCGGTACTGTCCAACGTTAAACACTGTTAAAATAGGCTCACATCAGTGACTGTTTAGTGCAAGAAATAATAACAGCCATCTAGCAATATATCTGGCTGCAATGACCTGTATAGACCAATAAGTGTACAACAGAAACATATTAGTGCCTAAATCTACCAATAGCCTTGACATTTTTTGTTTTTAAATATTATTGTTAATTTTGGCTATGATATGATATGAAAGTGTTAAATTAATTTAAGCAATTTTGTGTCTCATTTGCCTTCTGAATTATATATATAGCCATTTTGTTATCCATTAATTGCACAAATAAATAATAGAACATAATTGTAGATATTGGCTTTGATATTCGCCATTATAAACACTATTTCAACATGCATGCAAGATTACAGTTTTTCTTCATTGCTAACACACTATAACTGATTCATTTAGCTCAATTTCCCAAACCATTCTTTCAGTTCTAGAACAAAAATCACATTTCACATGTTTTCACACACATTCCAATTTTCTCAATGTTTTCTGCAAAACTCTACACAAAAATGTCCTCATTTTACACAGGTTCTTTCATTCAGAAAACATGAAGACATAATATCATTAACTTAATTGTCACACTGTGAACTCAAATAGCACACATTTATCCATGTGTAAACATCGGGTAAGTAAAAACTGACACACCAATCCGAATCTCAGGATAATATAAATAGGGCCAAGGGGGATTATGTGCAAAGTGGAAGACGAGAAGAAAAGAAAAATGAAGGGGACGGGATTAAAAGACATTTGTTCCAGGTGAAATACAAATTGACCATGTTATGTGCTTTTCATCTACTGCAAGATCTCTTTACAGTAGTGTTATGAAAATAAACTTTTCAAGCTTATTGTTGAATTTCACTGTATCTTGCACTGCTCTATTTATGTTGTATACTGTAATAGACATTACTGTATGGCCTGAGTCAGACCTGAGACGAGATGATGAGAACATTGATGCTGTTTCTGAGTAACCTGTAGATTTGCTGCGTTTGGAAAAAAAGTTTTTGGATTAATTTAAAACACTGCTACCAAACCGTTTTCAGATAAATAATTTGGAACTTTGTGAAATCACAACACTGATAACTTTTTCAGGGACAACCCTGACAAAAGAAATGCAACATAGTACTGTAATAAATGAAGTTTTATGTAACAAAGTTCGGGAGGAGCATGTTCAGGTAATCAACCAATCAACTCAAGAGGAAGCCAGTATAAATAAAGCTTTTCCTCACCTCCTGTCTCATGACAAGTCTCTCAGCATCCCTCCACCACCCCATCACCTCACACTCGGCTGGGTTTACCCCAGTATAGGGGGAGTACTCTGGGTTCAGGCAAAATTCCGAGCTCGGAGCCCTCCCCCGGACAGCAAGCCAAATACGCATTAATATTACATTTGATTTCATGTATGTGTTAACTCGGGACATACCTCTTACATAAATGGATAAAGCAGTATTCCTTCACATGATGTGTTGGACAAAAACCTGACCTTTGAAACATCACTGACAAAACATGTAAGAAAGAGTCTATGCAAAGTAAAATAATTAAATGTATTTGAATTATAATAATTAAAATAATAATTAATAACAAATATGAAATTAAATAATTAAAAAATATTAAATTAAAATTGAATATTTATTTTATAAAACTGTTTGGTAGCAGTGTTTTGAATGATTCCCTCCAGTGTGTAACAAACAGTGATGAAGTCTGTGTTTTTGACAGTTTGTGTGTATTGTCTAAGGGCAAAGTTTGAATTGCGATTCAGAAGTTAGCTGTTTGTACTGTTGGGTGTGAGTTTTTAAAATTATGTGTGAAGATTTGAGAAAATGGTGAGTTGTTCCCAGATTTGTGTCTAAGCAGAGAAAAACTGTAAAAGGGCCTGAGTCAGTTCATTCAGTTTTGGAACAATGGATCCAGAGAGACGTGAGAGAAGAGGTCGAGGTCACCAGAGAGGAGGAAGAGCAGGGAATGGAGGAAGAGAAAGAGTAGGAGGAGGACGAGGATAGGCATGGGCAAGCAGTCTCGGATGAAGCTCGTGCCACTCTAGTTTACCATGTCCTTGTCCATGGTATGACTATAGAGAGGCTGGGCAACAAGTACAGCCAAACTTGAGTCGCTTCTCAGTCGCCTTGATCATAAGAACCTTCAGGAAACAGGTAAGTGTATTTCAGACTGCTCTCTGCTGTAACCTTTGAGTGCTGTACACTGTGTTACAACACATACATGTACTGTAGCTGTTGCAGTATACTACTGTAATAAAACGAATCCAAAATTGGTAAAGCTGAAAGTAAATCCAAGCTGGTAAATAGGGTCATTGCCAACAATGTATTCTGCCGGCGAGAGATTCAAAGGAGAGTGGACAATCACCAAGGGCGTAACTTTGGGTCTACCATTGGGGGGGTTAAACTCGCGGCATATTTATTAATTTATTCATTTATTGAATCATTTTCTTGTGTAAAAGGTAACATGCTAATTTGCCGTTCCTGTATTAGAAACACATTGTGATACTTTTACTGATTTAGGCTACTTAACGTAGCCTTAACGTAGCTGCTGTTCACTTGACTATTTATTAGAGTTGAGCCGGATACTCGGCTGAAACGAGTATCCGGTACGGATAAAGCACGTTTGCCGAGTACAAGTGTTATACGAGTAATACGAGTCAATATCTGTGCTCGGATTGAATAAAATCCTCATTGGGTAGCTGACTGTCTGCGTTCTGTGATAGGCTAGTCACAGCGCTCCTCCACACATACAGATTTATCGTGTTACTCTGTCCCGCTCTGCTCACTCACACACAGAACACAGAGAAGAGAACAGCTCTCTCTCTGTCTCTCCCTCAGTCACTCAGGTTCGTGGGCGTGTCTTTTCCGTTAACGTTTAGGGTTTCTTCAGCTTCAGATTTGTACTTACTTATTAACCAGTAGAGTTCTGGTAAACGTGGGGTTTGTTCAGACGTGGTGCTTGGTAGAATGCGACTCGCGTCTCTGCCTGTTAGAGATTTTTTTTTTCTTTTTTAAACCGTCAGCTCAGCTTGCTCTAACCAGTTTTATTACTTCACGCATTGAGTGTGTGACACTGTCTTGCTGTATTTCATAAAAAAATAAAGGAAGTAGTGGTATAAAACTAATAAAGTAAACTATATTACAAATTAATAATTAGCTACACACACACACTCTCTCCCTCTCTGCCGGCCATCGGAGTTTTTTTTTTTAAACCGTCTGCTGGCTTTTTTAAACTGTCTGGTTTTTTTTGGACTTTACGCACTGAGTGTCTGACATCTTGCTGTATTTTATATAAAAAAATAAAGGTAGTTGTGGTATAAATGAATAATATTACAAATTAAGATACACACACAAACACACACACACACAAACACCCCCCCCCCCCCTCTCTCTCCCTCTCTCTATCTCTCTCCCTCTTTCTCCCTCTCTCATTATCAGTGATACAGAATAATGAGTGATACAGAGAGTACTTCAGCTAACACTGCACCACCAGTCAGAGTTTGCTTAACCTTGCAGGACAGTGAGGGTCAAATCAGTGACAATGAAAACAGTGACTGTAGCACCCACCTTTCCCCCACTGAGACCAATATTGCATCTGGGGATGGAGGTCCTCCTCCACCAAAGATCAAGAGGACTTCTGCAGTATGGAACTCTTTCACTGTATCTGAAAATGATCCCTCCAAAGCCATTTGCAAGCTATGCAAGTCCAAGCTAAGCAGAGGTAGAGATGCAAAACATTACAACACAACATCTCTACATAACTATCTGCTATATGTTCATCACATGAGAAAACCCACTGTATCAGGCACCTCCTCCTCCTCTCCTCTTCCTTCTTGGGTCACTGGTGTTCAGCTGGGTGCTGCTAAGGGCTCACATTCATCTTCCTCTTCAACAATACTCACTGCATTTGCAGCAAAGCAGCCATTCTCAGCAAACCATCCCCGGTCAAAACATATTACAGAGATGATTGGTAAAATGATCTGCACTGATCTTGAACCTTTCTCTGTGGTGGAGAGGAGAGGCTTCAAGACACTTGTTGGCTTTTTAGAGCCCAAGTATAAGATCCCATCGAGGCACTATTTCAGTCGAACTGTAGTGCCTGAGCTGTATGAGGCAATGAGAGGGGAGTTGGTCCAGTCACTGAAGGCAGCTGAAGGAGGTGTCATCAACCTCACTACAGATCTCTGGACCAGCAATCACAACGCACATGCATATCTCTGTCTTACTGGGCACTGGTGTGAACGTGTAGGGGAAGCTTCAGTACAGAGGAAAGCAGGGCTGCTAAATGTTGGTGTGCTGGACATTGAGCACACATCAAACAACATTCTGTGCTGCCTTAAGGAAAAGATGAGAGAGTGGGAAGAGTCTGTTGGTCAGTCTGTCACAATACGGTTTGTTGTTTCAGATAATGCAGCGAACATGGTGAAAGCTTTGACTGAATATGGGCACATCCGTTGCGTGTCCCATACGCTTCACTTGGTGGTGATCAAAGCACTGGAGAAGGACAGGGTTGTGACATCCCTTCTCTCCAAAGCCAGGAGCATATCTGGCCATGTTCATCGCTCAAGCAAAGCCAGCAACAGACTACATGAGCTGCAAACACAGTTGAACCTCCCCCAGCACACGCTCATAACAGATGTAAAAACAAGGTGGAACTATACGTTCTACATGCTCCAGCGGCTGGTGGAGCAGCGCAGGGCAGTGCAGATTATGACACAGGAGTCTAACATGGGTAAAGCTCCAACAATCATCTATCCAAATGAGTGGGGGTTAGCATCAGACATGCTCACTGTTCTTATTCCTTTTGAGGAGGTCACACGGGCGCTCTCAAAACACAGCGCCTCCATCTCTGAGGTGATCCCCCTCCTGCATGGCCTGTGCTCCATCATCAGGTCACTGCATGCTGGTGAGGAATCTGAGGATGAATCTGATCAGTTCATGGCTGGTGATGATGATCAGGATGCCACAGTGGGGCTGGGCCAAGATGTTGCGGCTGACTATTTGATTCGTAGAACACAGTCCCCCGACGCCCCCCCCCCCCCCCCCCTCTCTCTCTCTCTCTCTCTCTCTCTCTCTCTCTCTCTCTCTCTCTCTCTCTCTCTCTCTTACTCACACACACACACACCTGGTGTGGAAATAAAAAATAAAAAAAAGAACAAAAAAAAAATCACACTTATAAAAAAATTAAAAGGTAAAAAAAGAAAGTTATGTTGAGTATGAAAACTCTTGTTCATTACATTTTACTTAATAATTACAACCACATGTGTTGTATTCATTATTGCAAAACTTGTTCTGTATATAGTTCGTTTGTTATCGTGATCAAAAAAAACATTGATCTAAAGCTCAATGCTGATGCGGTCATGTAAATATAGTTTTCTAGTCAGCAATAAATATAACAATTTCTGATCAACCCATATCAATTGCATGCTTAAAATAACATACCCGTTAAAGCCCCGCCCATTTCAAGACAACCCAACCCACTTCCGGGCTAAATCCCACCCACTTCCGGTTTAGGCCCCGCCCAGTCCGAGTACAGATACAGATACAGATAATTCATATGGTTAACAGATACAGATACAGATACAGATAATGCTGTACTCGCTCATCCCTACTATTTATGCCATAATGACACAGTAGTTAAAGTAAGTGTTTAAACACTAGCCAGCAGTGGCAGCTTCCACTGAATTGTTTTTTTTTGTGTGTGTTCAATATCTTGTGAAAAAAAACCCAAGAACTTAAAAATTAATCAATTGCATCACTGCTACATGCACCTACATCCAGAAAATGTATTATGCACAATTCAACTCTCAATGCATTACACAATACAATACAGGGTGGCACACTGGAGTGCAGCTTGCACCTTTATTCTGAACAGATTTCACATATTGGTGGGCATCGCCAAAACTCACCATCCACTAACAAAATCTAAACAAAAGCATCTAACGTTAAATACAAAAGAAGGCCTATCTGTAAGGTATGTTACAACATATTAGGCTGCAACTTAACACACATACCATTCAGATAAAAGAAATGAACTGTGCACACACTCACTAATAATCTCAAATTGAGCCGGAGGTGGTAACGTTAAATTCCTAATAATGTACGTATTTTTTTTAGGTATTTTAATAAGATACCTAAAATACGTTGCGCATACAGCTCAACTAACGCGATCGTTACAAAGCAATGAATGACGCGTCTCCATGGGAACCATAAAGTGAAACTACGATCAATAACGGTCGCCTTGAAAAACTTTTAAACTTACGTGTGTAAAGGTTAAGTAAGGCTTACATTTAAATGTGTCTTTTTTGTTTGTTTTGAGTGTATGGTCAATAAATAAAGAAATTAAAAAGATGGGCACAAAACCTGTTTGTCGCGCCCCACTTGTATTGTCTCTAGTGGGCCGCGCCAACGCTGAGCTAACTTAACAGCTAACTTAGCAATGGGCCCCATTGAATGGGGTACCTCCGTTTGGTCAGGATTTTTCCTCTTTTTGGCTGGTGTCGATCAACAATGAAAAATCGTTGTCTGGCTGCCTTTTAGTGTCCTTTTCATCTTTTCCATCCGTTTAGCATGCACCGTCAGCTTTCTCCAACCATTCATCCCAGCGACCGCGCAAAATAGGGTAATACCAAGTAGTCGGGGCGGTGATACATTACAGATTATTTAAAATATGATACTATCTTTCTTGCTGGCAAATGAATTTAATAAAGAAAACAAACAAAAGTATTAATTCGGAATATTTCAAATTTATTTCAATATGACTGATGTGATGATATTGGGGGGTGGCGGGGGGGGGGTATTATATTAGCTAGATCTGATTTTTGAGGGGGTCATGACCCCCGTAACCCCCGTGCAAATTACACGCATTACAATCACCAAATTTCAAAGGAATAAATGCCATCAGCCTCTCCAAAATTGGACACTGCTGTTCTATCTTACCCCATACAGTGATACTATTGGATAGCACTGGGAAAACATGCCTACTCCAAATGGAAAGGCCTCTGAAACAGTTTGATTGGAACCGCTGTCCTATCCTTGAACGAATTCAACCAGTTTACCACTGACTGAGCACGCTTGCTCGTGACACGTGCTGTCATGTTGACTGAGTCCTACTCCATACAGAGAAAAGAGATCCTCTGGCCGGGGGAGAGTTTGCTCTTTTCCCAGTTGTCCAGAACCCCAGATGGCTGAGATGCCTGTGCCCCAGGTCCCTGTGTTCGCACAACTGATCTTGCGAGTGGGCCAGGATGAGCCAGGCATTGAGATAGTTGAGAATGTGAATCCCCACCTCCCTTAGAGCGGAAAAGCTCTGCGACCTTTCAGAAGACATGGGGCGACATGGACAGTCTGAAGGGGAAGACCTTGTACTTATATGCCCGTCCCTTGAACGCAAAGCGTAGGAATGGTCTGTGTCGAGGGAGAATCGAGACATGAAATTACGCTTCCTTCAGGTCGATCGCTGTAAACCCGATCTTGGGGGCGAACGCACTCGAAAATACATCTCTGTGTTCGCCTCTTGAACGGAAGCTAGTGAAGGCTCGATTCAAAACACACAGATCCAAGATCGCTCGTATCCCACCACCTTTCTTGTAAAACCCTGACCTCATATCGGCTAGAGGAACCAGCTCTATTGCGTCTTTTGCCATTAGGACTGTGATCTCCACACGCAGGACAGGAGCATCCCTGTCTGCCACTGAGGTAAACCGGACACCCCTGTACTGAGGGGATGCCCTGGGGGAACCGAATCGCATAGCCGATCGAGTGAGTCAGCGAGATGGGCTGGGAAGCACTAGCCAGGCTCGCAGACACCACGTGAGTGAAACCAGTGGGACTACAGACGTACCCGCAGTGGGGAAGCACAGGGGCCTGACCCAGAAGGCATGGCATTCAGGAGTGGGACCGAGTGTGCGATGCAACACTTACCGGGCCGTCTTCAGCAGGGGGGCTCGACATCGCGGCTAAGCTAGCCATGCTGGAGCTTTTTTTGGTTGCAGGGGAACGGTCGCTCTTGGCAAAAGCAAGCTGAGGGGCAGCATGTGACGGCCTGTTATCAGAGGTTGCGTTCGAGCTGGTTCTTGATTGCCTCAGCCTGCTTCTAGACTGCCAAGAAATGCCAGGCACAGTCTTCGACAACGTCGCCGAAAAGACCACCTTGCAAATGGAAGTATTAGACTTGCAGGGCGATGGAGACCTGTCCAGCGGCACTGTAAGCTTAGCAGCCAGAGCTGCTGTTGTCTCAAAGGTGCTGCATGGGAGTTGCGGATGACCCCCCCGCAGACAGCAGCACTTTGATAGCATAAGTTTTACAATTTATTTTAAAAATATTTACGATTTTTGTTTTATTATTATATATTTTTTTATTTCAATTGCACACTCTAGCTGGGGAATTCCCACAAACCCCTGAATACCCCACCATCGAAGATAGTGAGAGAGCTATCAACATCTGATCCTCATCCAGAGCGGGACAACCCGTGCTGTCAGCCGGCGGCTCAAAGGCCCACGACACACTGAGGAGTGGGAGATCCAGGCAGAAGAGCTCTTACTGTAATCCTCAATCTCCCAAAATGTTGAGCAGACCCACATCTGTGCTTTTACATACAAGCAGCAGCTGGGCAACAAGGGGACTCAAGCCTTTACGAGAAAGGCTAGTTGCGACCAGCGTGCTAACGTGGCGACCATCGTTCTCATGACGGCCACCCAAGAACCGAACGCCATCTCAGCTTATGCCCATGCATGTGTGACAGCAATCGTGGCCATCAGATGAGCACAGGAAACAACCGCATCCAGAAATGCATGGAGAGAGAGGCGCATTTAAAAAGACACTCGCTGTCCGCTTGCTCTTTTAGGGAAAAAACTCTCTCTTAGTGCTGAAGCGCACAGGGGAATAGTTTCTGCACAGCGTGCAAGACCAACTTCAGGAAGTCTGCAGCGTGCAAAATACTATTTTAGGAGAACTGTATGCAGAGAAAGCTTTTTCAGAAGCGACCACCGCTGACGAGTCGTTACACACAAACACTCACTGTAGAGCTTATACCTAGTTTGTTGTACACAATTGACCGATGATTGCTGAGCAGAATTGTGAGAAACGCTCGGCTCCAAAGCGAAAGCTCGAATGAGTGGTTAAAGCATGCTTCCTTATAGACCTGTCTAACGGGGAGAGGTTCACATGCAAATCGCACTCGCCGATGTCCATTTGCTTGTTTTTTTTACCACTCGAAGTTGATTGAGCTATTCGTCAGTTCCCTTCATACTAGGGTGACCACCTGTCCCGCATTTTGAAGCTTTGTCCCGCGTCCCGCAAGTCATAAGCAGTGTCCCATATTTTAATTTTGTCTGCATCATTTTATTTCATCGTCTTCAATTTACAATGTTGATAAGAAAACACTAAACATGCGCAGCCGTTATTATTGGTTAACCCCCCCCCCCCCCCCCCCCCCCCCCACTCACACACACACATACAGACAAAAAAAAATGCAACAGAAAATGGATCTATCTGGAGCTCCCGAGAAGAAAAAGCACCTTTGTTCGTATAATAAGGATAACATAATGAATGAGAAGGCCCTATTCGAAGCTGCCAGATCAGACAAAAAAAAATATGCACTGAATCCGGTAAGAACGCATTTAATCTTTCTAGTCTTTCCTAATGGAATTTATTTGTTTATTTGCAAATGTGCTTTTTAGCGATTGGATTATTATTTTCACTTAATTATTTAGATTGAATAGACCTGTGCAGTTAAAATGGGTTTTATATTATTAGTGACGTTCACAGCACCGGTCAGCGCCGTCATTAACATTTTTATAAAGCCTATTAGCAATTTAAAGCATGTTAACATCACTGCAAGAAGACATCTAATATAAAATCAATATTTATTCACCTAGTATAATAATAGTAGGCTAAGTTCTCTCCCTCGTGACCCGCATTGTCCCGCAAAATCAGGTCTGCTGACCTGCAACAGAGCAATAGCCAGGTGGTCACTCTGCTTCTGACATGACGTCGAACGTGGCTGACTGAAAGGGAACCACAAGCAAAACAACTTATTACTTTTTTGAGTGCTTGTGTGTAATGTCTGAGGGGAAAGTTTGCTTTTTCAGCAAAATTGAATGGTTTTGAGTGGAGAGCTTCATTTTGATCTGAAAATAGGAAGTTTGGGGAATTAGGAGAGAAGTTAAGGATTTGTGTTTAGAGCTCTGAGAAAAGAAAGCATAATTTCAAGAAACTTGTTTAAGCAATCAAGAAAAATCAAGAAAATGTTGTGCTTCTACCTGTTACTTTGCTAAATTGAAATGTTTGTATCATGTTTCCATGAAAAATAAATCTCACCCTTGGTGGGAACGCCAATCCAGTTGAGGTAGCGTGTGAGTTTCTTAGAGATGTAGGTCTTTCCACGGGCAGGCAGACCGACCATCACAATCATGGTGGGAGAGTTGGTGAACTGCGGAACTGATGCTGAAACAAGCACACACAGTATGTCTAATTAAATAAATAAATCCCATGATAGTTTCATACACATTATATTAATCTAACAATTCATTTCAAACTGACGCATCATTTGATATGGTTTTAGAATAAGCATGTTTACACTCCCACTCATTTCATTGTTAATTAGTGAAGTTATTCAATTTAGTAAAGAAACAGTAGTGTCTCATATATCAGTCGCGCGCGTGTGTGTGTGTGTGTGTGTGTGCGTGTGCGTGTGTGTTTGTGTGCGTGTGCTTGTGCGTGTGTGTGCGTGTGCGTGCGTGTGCGTGTGTGTGTGTGTGCGTGTGTGTGTGCGTGTGCGTGTGCGTGTGCGTGTGCGTGCGCGTGCGTGCGTGTGTGTGTGTGTGTGTGTGTGTGTGTGTTTAAATGGCAATGAACTGAACTCCAGTGAGGTGAATAGCCCCGAGGACACAAACCATCATACACTGTCAAAGTGATCAAACCACAAAACTTATTTTTATCACAATTACTCACATAACAAAAGTATTAGAAAAAGTAATAGGAAATATTCTCTGTATGATTTTATTTTAAAGCTTTTTCACTATGCAATATGCTTTTTTATCTATCTATTACATACTAACTCTAATATTTTTTTAATAGGTTTTATGAAAAAGAGTTTATGGAGGTTTTTTGATAATTGGTCCAGTTTGCTGATATTCTAACAGCATAATGAATAAAAAAAGATGCCCACTAACTTATACTTTTATAACCTGATGGCAAGAACACAGAAATAGAGTGAAGGATGAGACAGAGTCAAGTCAAGTCACCGTTATCTATATAGCTCTTGTCTCAAAGCAGCTTTACAATGATAACAGGAAATGAATTCAACAAAGATTGAGAGAGATGTTTCTTTAGATGTCTGACTTACAGCCTCTTCTCTGTCTCAGCCGGCTGCTCATCCACGGCACCCAGATCTTCTCCAGAGGATTTTGTGTAAGTTCCATTTGTGAGCGATGCATATTTATTCTGTGTACGATATATACAGGTGTGTATGATAAATGCACAAAGTGACTAGTCAAACTGATGTATGTGTAACCTTGTCCACTTTGAAGCAGATGTGTTTAAACTGGTGAACCCTGGTAGAGGAGGCGTATCCAGCACCTGATCCCCACGTTACACACAACAGCCTATCAATATTCACTACAAAACAAGCATGATCTGAATATATTATGCAACTAATAATCATTAAAATAATTTCTCCTTTCCATCACCGAAAGGCAAAAGCCAATTAATCCAGAATACCCAGAATGTGAATGACGTTGCTGTCTTATTTTAAAAAAAAGAAGAAAAAAAAAAGATTTTAATTCATTGTGATATTTAGAAACTGGTTCTGTCTTGTGTGTAACTTAAAAGCAGAGAGGTGGTCTCTGTCTGTTTGCCCTCAGCCATCTCTGATTTATCCAGAACACATCTGTAAGAAGACACCGCAGCTCTACAGTACAGACACCTATTTATTTGTGTGTGTGTGTGTGTGTGTGTGTGTGTGTGTGTGTGTGTGTGTGTGTGTGTGCGCGCGTGCGTGCGTGCGTGTGTGTGTTCGTGTGTGTGTGCGCGTGCGTGCGTGCGTGCGTGTGTGCGTGTGTGTGTGTGTGTGTGTGTGTGTGTGTGTGTGTGTGTGTGTGTGTGTGTGTGTGTGTGTGCTGGTAAACCCTACATTATGGTGACAAAATGTCCAAAAGGGGTAGTGTAAGGGGAGAGAATACAGTTTGTACAGAATAAAACCATTAGGTTTATGGAATGTCCCATAGACATAATAAAACATGAAAACTCAAAATGTGTATGTGTGTGTAGGCCTGTATGATAAAGAGATTGCTTTTGCGTACATTAAATTTATTTAAAATACACTCATGAAAATATGCATGTAATGCATTCATTATATTCACATTAAAATACTCCCCTCATCGATTTATGTGGCCCTTGCCACATAAATCTCTATATTAAAGTTCTATATTAAAGTTCAAAACTTTGAGTGATTTTGAAATAACCTATAAAGGTTATTTTAAAATCACTCAAAGTTTTGAACTTTAATATAATACTTGGCATGAGTCCATAGGTTTTGTATTTAATGAACAAAATTCCAACGCATTTCCATCATAATACATAAATTAATGTTGTTGTCTAATGATGGTCATTTTATGAAATGTCATTATGGTGCATCCAACAAAAAAGGGCCATTTTGAGTTTTGGAGATAATTTAGTTTAAATTATAAAGATGCCTACAAAAAAACAACAACTTGAGAAACCCCTTAGAAAGTCATTTCCACTCTTTTCAAACTTCCCATTACATTCAATGTACTTATTACACCGTAAGATTAATGGCATTTATGCTTACATAAGCATCTCTCTCTGCATCTCAATGTCCTACTATCCATCCTAAACAGTATGTGAGATTCAAATAAGTGTGTCCAAAAGCATAGTATGTTGAAAAGAGTGTGCAAGAAGTCCCCGGATGGTCTACTATTTCCGGTGGATTTTCAAAGTGTGAATACGTGCTCACTCTAAAAGCTAATATTACCCACAACCCATTGCGTTTTGGAGGAGGAACTACAAACACAAGTAAAAAGTGTTAAAAAACGACAAAACATGCGTGACCTAAAGTGAGAGGTTTCGATAAAGGTTTGAGTGACTAATCAAACTTTAATCTGATAAAAAACTTTATAAGATCTTTGACAAGATGATTGACAGGTCAGTTTGCGTGACAGGATGTGACAGAGAGCAACTATTAAAGACCGTATGACATGATAGCACTATCGTAGCCAGAAAAGCGTCTCTGGGTGTGCATAAGAACAATTGGGTGTGCCACATTTATTGTCAAATGAATGTGCAAAAAAACTCGGACCCGGCTTATCACTAACTTTACAGAATAGACTGGGCTGATGTGTAAAACTGGCTTGCCACATAAACATAATACTAGGCCTACAGTATATAAAATATAACTCAGGGCTCAACATTAAGGCTTTACATGTGCTTGTCCTTCGAACAAGTAAATCGGCCATTCTCTTGTCCACGTTAAAATCCAGAAATCGGTTTAAATGTATGCTTCATCTTTCATTTTAAATTCTTAGATTTGATCAATAAATTCAATTGAATAAAAAGACACAATGCTGTTACCAATAAAATTAATTAATTTACACTGAAAAATTACAACTGCATTAAATAATGTTATGAGATTGTTTTAAATATTTTTTGAAGATACAAATATGACATATTGGAAAGAATTACAGCCTACTTTTAAACATGAAACTAAACCACCAGTAAGGGGCGGCAGATGACCGTCTTAATGAGTGAGTTATTGAGTCATTTCTTCAAATGATTCGTTCAAACGGCTGAATCGTTAAGGAATGCGGCAGTTGTTTAATGGGTCATTGAATCTTTGACTCAATCGATTCATTAAAAGCGCTGAATCATTCATTAATGCTTATGTTATGCTTCCGGTGAGCTGCGCTGTGGTTCTTGGGATGTTTGTTTGGAACTATTTTCGCTGCTCAAATAAAACAAAAACAGTCAATATTGTGTCTAGAATGTAAGTGACTTGATATTAATTACTTGTTTATTGAACTGTCATATGAAATCAGTGTCATATTTTCAATCGTGATGGTATTCAGCACTCTTGGTCTCTGTGATGTTGCTTAACTGTATCATATCATATGTTATAAATATAAAAACTCCACATTAATTTTTTAACCGCTCTATGTTCATTAAGTTTCTTTGTGTGATCTGCGCTCATTTGTTTCCATTTCTCCTCACGAAGCTGCGCGAGCCTCAACAGCACAACCGTATTACAGTCAGCGGCTGTTTGCGGATTGTTTGGCAGTCCGAATGTCGGCAGATATTATTTTTAACGATAATAATTTAAAAATTAAAATACATTTTAAATGTACAAATATTTTAAGTAAACAACAATAGTCCAAGTTTAGGAAACGTTTTTATAATTTTTTTAAAAAAGAATTCTGCATCTATTTTAGGTGTAGGCTATTGGCACTGTGGGTGGCACCATCCGGCACACCCTGGCACACCCGTGGCCACGCCAGTGCATGATAGTATATCCCAAAGCTTGTCTACTCTTCTGCTACACACTCAAAAGTATCTACTTTTTCTTCACAAAAAGACTGCAAACTTTTAGGGCGTAGTATAAGTAGGTGAACATCTGTCTAATCTCTATCCCGAGGTTACAGCAGTCAGCCAGGGATGCGTTTCCCGTACAACGATGTAACTAGCTGCTTAGTCATAGTGCAATGCATGCTGAAGAAATCATCTAGCTAGTCACAACTGTTTCCTGAAACTGTATTATCGCAAATGTGTCCTTCCTACCACACAACTTAATTTGCAATGCTGTATGTGAGTGTTCGTAGGAACTATATGTTTCTTTCAAGAAACACAGATTTTTTTAACTATGCTGACCGGACCTTGAGACCATAGTTGGCTAAATGATTAACATTTAGTTCAAGTTCAAGTTCAGTTTATTTCTTAAGCAAAACTAAAATCAGCCGTAAGTGACAAAAGTCGTGACCAAAGTGATATCATCAGGTACACAAAAATTTTACATTTTTAGAAACATCACAAATGTAAACAAATCGACATGACAGCCATCGGCACTGATCCTCAACAAACTCGTCTCCATGCACGCGTGATGACTCCGGTCAGATGAACTGGATAATATTCTAATTGTTCCAATCCAATCTGACCTCTGACCTGTAATGCTGCTTAAATCATAACCATGCACTGTTGGTTCGTTGGCCAGAGGAGAACTTGTATACCATCTGTATGGAATGACATAACAAGCAAAAGCTAAGATTAATAATTAGCCATCAGTCGATACAAGTATCAGGAATCTAGAGCATGTAGATAACATGCTAGTTTACTTAAGCCAGGGCTCTTCAACTCTAGTCCTAGAGGAGCAGTGTCCAGTTAGTGTTTAGCTCTAACTCTAACCAAACAAATGAACAAGATTTATCAAGAATTACTCATAAATTATAGACAGGTGGCTTACATGGGGATTGCTACTGAAGGGTGTGTTGGACATCTGCTGCAGCTGGATGTAGCCGATCGGCGAGAGTTGCCGCTTGCAGTCGGGGAGGAGCTGAAAACAGAGATGTGAAGTCAGACTCTTTATGCTTCCCGTAGTGATGCTCATGGTTCATAGCTGAAATTAAATAAATGCAATTGTAACAATATTCACAAATTAAAAAGAAGTCAGGTCAGCAAGCTCTCAGTTTCTTTATTGATTTCTCTCAAACAAAAGAAAAAGTAAGATTTTTTTTAACGATAATAATTTGAAAATTAAAATACATTTTAAATGTACAAATATTTTAAGTAAACAACAATAGTCCAAGTTTAGGAAACGTTTTTATAAAAATTTTTAAAAAGAATTCTGCATCTATTTTAGGTGTGCCAGCTGCCACTGTGGGTGGCACCATCCGGCACACCCTGGCACACCCGTGGCTACGCCAGTGCATGATATTATATTAAAAAATTAATAAGAAGTCAGGTCAGCAAGCTCTCAGTTTCTTTATTGATTTCTCTCTCTCAAACAAAAGAAAAAGTAAACCTTATAGCGGTCCTGCTGTCACAGTTTCACTCCTCACATGTGTTTCCCTGTCTGTGTTTCCCACCACTGATCAGTCACCATGGACACCAATCACCTTCATCACAGGTGCTAGTCATTTGTTAATTATCTCTGTGTATTTAGTTCCTGCTTGTGCTCTGTCTGTTGTCCGGTATTGTTTGTATCACCACTATGTGTGCATGTTCCCTTCGTCTTCTGGAATAAACTGCTATTATTTGGATTTGCTTGCATTCGTGAACTCTTTTGAACTTGCCACATGCAGCATCGTGACAGAATACCGGACCCAACTAAGAACGCGTTTGTGTATTTTTCTTTTTTTCCTCCCCCGTTTTCGTGTTCAGTGTTTTTGTTCCGTTTTCACCCCTGCTTTCACCATGGACTTCCCAGCTGTAAGACTCATGTGCCTTGAGCAGGGAGAATGCTCCCTCGAGGAACACGAGGAACACGGACGACTGCCTTTGCACGTTCCTGCGAGTCGGACTCAACGCTACCACACATGCACAGTTGTCCGGGGAGGTTACTCGAGGGAGCTTCGCGTCATATGTGGAGTGGGTGCTGGCGTCCTGCGGATCTACGTTCACCGTCGAGGATGCTGCCAGCCCTACTCCCCATCCAGTGCCCAGCCAGAACCACCCCGACGGCGAGGACAGTCGACCTTACCCCACCGCAGGTAGCGCGACGGAGACCGCGGCGATGAATGAGCCCGTGCCCATAAGAGTGACCAAGAACCTCATCGCCATGGAGCCTGAGCAACGCGCACCTGACCAGGTGTGTGAGCCGGCCGAGCCATCCATCGCCGAGGGGGTACTGGTGGACTTCGAGGGTTCGGAAGTGAGCCCCGCCCACCCCTCCGCTACTAAGAGTGCGTCTCTGGCTAATACACCTTTTGATTTTGAGTTTAGAGAGGAGTTTTGTCTAGCCCCTGTTCTCTTGCCGGAACCTGTCAATCCCGGTCCTGTCATTCATCTGCCTGTCTTGTTAGCCCCGCCCAACCTTCCTCTCCCACCACCTCTCCAAAATATCCTGAACACTATATATTTTTTTGGGTTTTTGCACTGGACTTCAGTCTCCAGCCATCTGTACCACCCAGTCATCTCTGTCACCCTTCAGTCCCTCGGTACCACCTATGCCTCTCAGTAGCGGGGTACCTCCTCGGACCTGTCGGGAGCCATCTTCTCCTGAAGAGCCAGAAGCTCCGTCTGCAGCCTCGGTACGCAACGCTCTGCCCCAACCTGTTGCCCTGGCTCCCGAACCTGCGCTCCTTCCACCCCTCGACCTCGGCGTGTACCATCGGCCATTCAGTCTCGCCGGACTCCCTCTGCACGTCGGCTCCACCGAGTTCAGACATCGCTTCATCTCTGCTGCGGACTTGCGAACCGTCCACTGCTCTCTGGTTCTCCACCCCTTCTGCTACGGCTTGCTCCGCCCTACCGGCTCCGTCGCGGTCACCGGGATCTTTACCATCTCTCCACTACCTCGGCCCATCGACTGCGCGGTGGTCTCCATTCTCGCCGTCGTCGCCTCCGGTCACCCCCATGGCGGCCCTCTTCACTATTCCTCCATGGCTCCTCCCTCCGTCGCCGCCGCCGTGGGGCACCACTCTGGTTGTGGCCTGGGCACCTTCCATCACGCCGCTGCCCAAGGCCCTTCATTGGCTCTCACCATGATCTGCACCACCCTGGACCCTTCAGTTCTGTCTCCTCCCTGTCATCCGTCCTCCGCCTGAACCTCCTCCAGCTTCCTCTGCCTACCCTTGGCCATCCCTTGGCCATCCCTTCACCATCCCTTTGCCATCTCCTGGCTCCTTGCCTGCGGCATCGCCCACCTTATAGACCCCCTCCATCCCTCCCTCCCTCCCTCTATTCTTCTGTTACGGCGCGAGGTCGTGCCTACCGAGAGGGGGCGTTATGTCACAGTTTCACTCCTCACATGTGTTTCCCTGTCTGTGTTTCCCACCACTGATCAGTCACCATGGACAATCACCTTCATCACAGGTGCTAGTCATTTGTTAATTATCTCTGTGTATTTAGTTCCTGCTTGTGCTCTGTCTGTTGTCCGGTATTGTTTGTATCACCACTATGTGTGCATGTTCCCTTCGTCTTCTGGAATAAACTGCTATTATTTGGATTTGCTTGCATTCGTGAACTCTTTTGAACTTGCCACACCCAACAACGTGACACCTGTGCAGTAAGCATAAACTAGTCCTTTAAGCAACATAAAATATGTCCTTCGGGTCTCTCCTATTTCTAGGTCTTCAGGCTCTATTCATCCCGTCTCTTCGCCAGTTACTAGAATTAGAAACAGGTGTTAATCATTTGCACTTGACCCACTTCTCACCACTCGTCTCCGCACTCGCTCTCCCCGTGCAGACTCCTCTTCACCATGCCCTCCTCCCACACACACCCACACAAACTCACACCCACACAACACTCCAACCGCCGTCTCTGGTCTGAGCCCCTCCTCCCCATTCCTAGAGAGGAAGACAGCTACAGCCATCTGCACCCCCGTCTGTGGACAACCTTGAACTTAAAAGTCTGTAATGCTAGATACCAACGGGTGATCCGCGCGTTGGTATCCTTCTGAAAAGAAAAATGCAACTAGAATTGCCTGTGACAAACTGTTACAGTGTCTTTTGTAATTGGTAGTGAGCTGTTACTCTGTATTAAATCCTGTATTAGGACAGTCTTTAACAAAAAGCCACATTGTGGTGACCTTGACCAGAGCAGTCTCAGTGCTGTGTCGGGAACGGAAACCAGATTGAAATTTCTGATTTGAAGCAGTGCATGCATGTTAGAAATTTTGTCCAAACTTACTTGACCCCTGCAATAGACCATAATATCTTAATTAACCGTCTAAAGACCTATTTTGGTATCAGTGATGTTGCTTTGGATTGATTTACTCCATATTTATCGAACAGGTCCTTCTCTGTAGTGCTTGGAGTTGCCTCCTCGTCTCATGCTCCTCTATTTTGTAGGGCTCCCCAAGGATCTATTTTGGGTCCCCTTCTGTTTACCATTTACATGCTACCCTTGGGTCAAATTATGCATAGTTATCATGACATTGATTTCCACTGCTATGAAGATGACATGCTCCCGATAAATGTATGTCCCGATAAAGCTACCACGGATGCATCCTGCATCATGTCCTGCTTCACTGAGATTAAAAATTGGATGTCGAAAAAAAATTCTGCAATTGAATGACTCCAAATCTTATAACTACCCCAAGTGGCCCCAGTACTAGTAGCATCAATAATCTCTCCTCTAGTCTGGATGCCTTAATAATGTTCGAAAAAAGGGCCGCAACCGCAACCCGGTGTTATCTTTGATTCAGAACTGTCCTGTAATGCTCAGGTGACTAATGTGGTGAAATCCTGCTTTGCACAACTGAGACAGTTAACAATGATCAAGTCATTCCTTTCTTCTACAGATTTAGAAAAGGTCATTCATGCTTTTATTGCCTCCAGACTTGACTATTGTAATGCTCTTTATCTGGTATTAGCAGGCAAAACATCCAAAGACTGCAGCTGATTCAAAATGCTGCTGCCAGGCTTTAACACTGACTAAGAGAAGTGACCACATGACACTGATCCTTGCTGCCCTATTCTGGTTACCTGTGAGTTTTAGAATTGATTTTAAGATTTTACTGCTTGTTTTTAAAGCCTTTCATGGTCAGGCTCCTGCCTATGTCTGTGATCTGCTAATTCCCCATGACCCTAATCGCTGCTTGAGATCCTCTGGTAGGGCCCTACTAATGGAGCGCAACGGGAAGAAAACAAAACTAGAGGTATTTCGCATTTCATGGAAAGAGAGCACGATTGCATACAGAGAGGCCTTAAAAACTGCTAGATCTGCTAATTTTTCAACCCTATTAGAAGAAAATAGACAAAACCCTAGGTATTTATTTGAAACCGTGGCTAAACTAATGAAAAATAAAGCTTCAAGCCCAGATGTTTCAAGGCAGCACAGCAGTAATGACTTTATGATTGATAATATTAGGGACAAAATTATAACTATGCAACCGTCTACTACAGCATCGCTTCACGGAGTGCATTATAGTCTCCCCGAGGTAAAATTTGATTCATTTGTTGCTATAGGAGAGGAAGAATTTTGCAAACTCGTTAATTCATTTAAATCGACAACATTAAATCGATAACAACAATGTTAGACCCTATACCGACTAAACTACTGAAAGAGATGCTTCCAGAAGTCATAGATCCTCTTCTTAACATCATTAATTCGTCTTTGTCTCTAGGATACGTACCAAAAACCTTTAAGCTGGCTATGATTAAACCACTTGTTAAAAAAACGCAACTTGATCCTACAGAATTAGTCAATTACAGGCCGATCTCCAATCTACATTTTCTGTCAAAGATACTAGAACTATGCTCACAACTATGTTCCTTTCTAGAAAGAAATGGTATCTGCGAGGATTTCCAGTCAGGATTTAGACCGCACCATAGCACTGAGACAGCTCTCATTAGAGTCACAAATGATTTGCTCTTATCATCGGATCGTGGTTGTATCTCTCTATTAGTGTTACTCGATCTTAGTGCTGCATTTGACACTATCGACCACAACATTCTTTTAAATAGAGTCCAAAATTATGTTAGCATGCATTAGTGGAATTGCATTAGCATGGTTTAAATCATACTTATCTGACCGTTATCAGTTTGTAGCAGTAAATGAAGAGATGTCTTATCGGTCAAAAGTTCAGTATGGTGTACCACAAGGCTCAGTACTAGGACCGCTGCTGTCCACTCTGCACATGCTACCTTTAGGAGATATCATTAGGAAACATGGAATTAGCTTTCACTGTTATGCTGATGATACTCAGCTCTATATTTCTTCACTCCTTGACGAAACTTACCAATTCACCAAATTAACGGAATGCATAGCTGATATAAAAAATTGGATGACTAGCAATTTCCTACTACTTAATTCTGAAAAAAACAGAGATTCTAATTATTGGACAAAAAACTTCCTCAACAAACACGTCTCCATACCGGCGTGATGACTCCGACCCCAACCAGATGAACTGGATAAATATTGTGAAAGTTCTGATCCCATCTGACTTCTGACCTATAATGCTGCCTGAATCATAATCATACACTTTTCGTTTGTTGGCCAAAGGAGGACTGGCCCCTCGACTGAGCCTGGGTTCTCCCAAGGTTTTTTCTTCCATTCTGTCACTGATGGAGTTTTGGTTCCTTGCCACTGTCGCCTTTTCGCCTTTCTTCGCATTTGTCGCTATTGGCTTTTGGCTTGCTTAGTTGGGGACATTTAATTTTGTATTTAACAATACTAAATTACAACAGTATTTCCCTGTTATCTTTGTAAAGCTGCTTTGAAACAATCTGTATTGTAAAAAGCACTATATAAATAAAGGTGACTTGACTTGACTTAATGGTCCCAAAATCTCGACTTGTCACTAAATGTGACTGGGCTTTTGCAGTCTGGGGCCCAGGCCCCTCAGCTGTGGAAGTCGCTGCCTCAGCCTGTGCATCTCAGGCACGGTATCCTCCTTTAAAGGGGCATTCGGCAACTATTTCAACTTAATAAAACCGTTTAGAAATCATTTGGATGGTTTAATAACCTGTTCTGGTGAGAATGGTGACTTTCCCCGGTCCCCCCAGCATTCCCAGGCGGAAAACCAACCTTGCAACATGGGGACTAACGTCCCGGTAAGTTGGAAATAGGAAGTCTCGTGAGAAGCGAGAACGAGCGAGAAACACAAACTGCTTTACGGTAATTCGACATAAACACACACGCCACCCTCAATGTGTGATGTATTACCCACCTCGGTAGACATACTCCACACGATAAAGTTGGCCGGCTCCGATAAAAACAAATGCACATGAGCAGCGGTAGAAAGGGGGAGGAGCAAGTGAGTTTTTTTATGACATTGTTGTGAAATATACGCCTCACAGCTGTAGGGGCTAGCTGAGAAAACATGCGACAACTAAAGTGAAAATCAGTGAAGAAATGGCTAGAGTTGCCGAATGCCCCTTTAAATCTCTTCTCAAGACTCACATTTATCGTATGAAATTTCTTAATCTGATGATATTTGTTGTAATTATTTAAATGATTCCATTTTATGTTTTAAGTTGTATCTTCTTTGTTTTTGTTTTATTATATATTCTTAATGTAAAGCACTTTGTAACTTTGTTTGAAAGGTGGTATTATCAATACAGCACAAACAATAATAAATTATTAAAATAAATAAATAAATAAATGATCATCTGGGCAGTGGCAATTTTAAGGGAATTTTGAGCATAATTTAAAAATGATGGCCAACACATACACTGGATTTTCAGACTTTCATCCTTCAAAATGATGGAAGGGATGTGGTTAAAATCAAGCTCAACCAATAGACTTTTTCAACCAACGTTTTGTTTTCCCAGTAGTGACATCAGAAGAGACCATATCATATGACAACATTTTACATTTAAACATTTTAATTATATATACATACATACATACATATATGTAATTAAAATTTTAAGTCATGTTTTTGTGCTTTTGAATAATCCTGCTGGCCATTGTGATGCATGCCATAATAACAGAAAATACACCTTTTGAACCGTTTGGTATTTGCCTAATTTAGGGGTTAAAGATATTTTGAAGTCATTACCAGCAATTTATAACGTCCATGACTTTTATCTAAAATGGTCTGACCAGACTACATTCCCTTATATAAATGCAGTACTGGCCAAAAGTTTCAAGGAAAAATTATGTTTTGTTTTTGAAAGCTGTATATTTATTTGAACAAAAATACAGTAAAAACAGTAATATTGTGAAATATTACACTTTGAAATAGCTGTTTTAATATAATTTAAAATGTAATTTATTCCTGTGATCCAAGCTGAATTTTCAGCATCATTACTCCAGTCTTCAGTGTCACATGATCCTTCAGAAATCACTATAATATGATGATTTTGTGCTCAATTATCATTCATTACTGGTGCTCAATTATTAATAATAGTTTCCTATTTTTATCAATGTAGAAAAACATTTTTGCATGCTTAATATTTTTGTGGAAACTGAGATACATTTTTGTCAGGATTCTTTGATGACTAGAAAGTTAAAAATAACACCATTTATTTGAAGTATAATCTTTTGTAACAAAATAAATGTCTTCACTGTAAATTTTGATCAGTATCAAATGCATCCTTGCTAAATAAAAAGTATTATTATTAGTTACATTTATTACTCATCCTAAACCTTTTAATGGTAGTGTATCATTTTACTTACACACACACACACACACACACACACGCACACGCACACACACACACACACACACACACACACACACACACACACACGACTGGGGTAATGATGCTGAAAATTCAGCTGTGACATCACAGAAATAAATTACATTTTAAATTACATTAAAACAGAAAATTTTATATTTCACATTAGTTTTTACTGTATATTCAATCAAATAAATGCAGCCTTGCTGAGCAGAGGAGACTTCTTTAAGAAACATTAAAAAATTTGTAGTTTCCAAACTTTTAACTGGTATAAATTATACATTAACACATAAATATCCTTTTCTTTCCAAAGCGCTTGAACAAAGCACTAACTTTGAGCTCTAATCACGACTTCAGAAGTGAGAAGTAGGACATTTCCGACAGCATAACTCTGTCCCTCAGCCTCGGTTTCATTCCTGTCAAAGATTAAATATGGTGCTACCCTGACTAGGGTCTATAGGTTACAAATATGGCCAAAACGTATATAAATGCAAAAATACAAAAACATAAAAAAAAAAAAAATGCAAATCTGATGTCAAAATCAAACCACACCCTTGCAAATAAATATTCCAACAACAATTCGGTTCTTGATTTGAAAACAGTTTATTGAAAAACATTTGAGAAAAAAAAAAACACATTTATAAAGAGCCTATGGACCTTCGGGATAAACGGGTACGGGTGACAGGAACATACAATCATAATAAAGGAAGCTTAATATCACGTGATGTGAACAGATGACCTACACATGTCATATTAAAATAGTTTATATACACCATAAACCTGGCCCCAGTTATAATGTCTCATGGCTTCTTCTAAAACTGGGCTCAATGCCAGTCGTCAGGAATCATGTGACTGCCTAGACGTGCAAATCAGGCAGATTTATGTCCGCTCCCATTCCCTGCAATAATCTAGGCATTTCATATATTGTTAATGGTGTTTTATTATAACTGTGCATGTATTTATATGAGAGCTGTGTGTGAATAGCTGGATGATCTAATACATGTACACAGTCAGATCTCAACATCACCATAAAACATGTTATGATGGGAATGTGAAGCCCAAGAAATCCATTTGTAATCAAACATTAGTGAAAAGCAGGGTTTATTTTTCAAGAGTAAAACAGTGACTACAAAAGGGATTATACAATTATTTTACCAACCAACTCAAATAACTGCTTAAACTGCAGGTCTAGGTTGAGTTCAAGTAAATGTGAAAAGACTGTGATGTTTTGCACTATAAAGCTTTAAAGCAAATTATGCCGAGATAAAAATATAAAAAAGTCAGACTAATCTAGTTTAATGGATTAATAATCAAAATGACATGATTGCCAAAAAGTACTAAACAGAAACACATAATGAAACATTTAAATCAAGCAAGAGACAAATGTGTAAATATTAAGAACTAAAAAAGCCAAGCTGATCTCTAGAAAGTACAGAGAAAAACATGTTTTTAAGAATGTGATTGTGTCACTCATTGGGATTGGGATTGGCATCAGGATACTGGGAGAGGTCAAAGGTCAGGACTTTACTGATGACGCAGTCTCCTTGCTGTGGAGACAGACAGACAGAGAGTCATGCACAGGAAATCAAGTCACTTAGTACAGTGCTTTTTAAAGAAAACTACAAGTCACTGTTAGAGTGTTTCACACTGTTCATACTGTTAGAGGGGACATAGTTTAGGATGAAATTTTCACTTTTTTAAAAAAAAGAGGCTTTTTTGCATTTAGTTTGGTTTCTGGCGTGTCTGCCGGCTCAGAAAAGCTGAAAAGAAAACGGCCATTTCCTATAGAATATACACTCACTGCCTCTTTACTATGTACAGTACACATGTTCAACTGCTGGTTAACACTCATCAGCCAATCACGTGGCAGCAACTCAATGCTTTAGGCATGTAGAGATGATGGAGACGATCTGCTGAAGCTCAAACTGAGCATCAGAATCAGGAGGAAGATTTCAGTGACTTTGAACGTGGCATGTTTGTTGTATTTCAGAAACTGCTGATCTACTGGGATTTTCACACACACCATCTCTAGGTTTACAGAGAATGGTCTGAAGAAGAGTAAATCTCCAGTGATCTGCAGGAGAAAACGCCCTGTTGAGGTCAGAGGTCAGACTGGTTCCAGTGCATAGAAAGACAACAGTAAATCAAATAAGCAGAAGAGCTCCAGCAGCAGCGCTGCACACACACACACACACACACACACACACACACACACACACACACACACACACACACACACACACACACACACACACACACACACACACACACACACACGCAGCCTGACAGCTGACCACAGTGGACACATCTACTGATCTCTCATCAGGATAACGCGTGACAGTGAGTTCACTAAACTCGAATGATCTCCAGTGTCAGGATCTCAGTCCAGTAGATCAGCTTCGGGATGATGAGGAACAGGTGATAAATCTGCAGTAACTGCATGATACGATCATGACAATATGGACCAGAATCAGGAATGTTTCCAGTCGCTTGTTGAATCTGTGTCATGAAGAGTTACGGCAGTTCTGAAGGCAGAAGAGGGTCAGCCCGGCACTAGCCAGCTCTACCTAATAAAGTGGCCCGTGAGAGTATATCGCTGTGTGTGAGTTCATTTTTATTTTGTGAGCAGGTAAACTACAACATATGTATAATAGTTGTCAATTCAATTCAATTTTTTTTTCCATGATATTGAATATTATGAAATCTGAATGGTTTTGGGTAAATTTACAACATTTGGTGTAGTGACAAACATATTTCCCACAGAATTACCAGGTGATGAGTATCACTGCCATGATTCAATATTTTGCTCATACTGCCCATCAAGAAGCTGATTTAAAGTCACAGTACTGAAATAAAGCGTGTGTGTGTGTGTGTGTGTGTGTGTGTGTGTGTGAGAGAACCCTGACCTCTGGATAGACTCCGATCAGGGAGTCTGCCTTGGTGTAAAACTCCTCTTTCAGAGAGATCACGATCGCCTGGAAGTTCTGCACTGACTGATCCTTGATGTAGTTTGCAACCTACACAACACATGCAAACAACAACTCAGTGCATGTCAATCTCAGAGACAGTTTTTAGGTTATGAAAACCAGGAGCATTCATGTTGTTGTTCATGTAATAGTAATCCTGTCACAATCAGGAAATTTGGGCTGTCAATTCACAAAAAAATCTGTAATCTCAACGTTGCTTCTAATGTTATTTAACATGCAAGATTTACACATAAACCTTAAAGGGATAGTTCACCCAAAAATGAAAATGATGTCATCGTTTACTCACTCTCGTGTCGTTACAAGTCTGTATCGCTGACTTCCTTTTGTGGAACAAACTGTTTGGTTATAAATATTCTTTAAGATATCATCTTTTTAGTTACCCAAAAAATCCTGAGTGGGAAAAAAAACCTTTTCCTTAAAATACCTTCTTTCCGTTTTCACATAAAAACATCATATAGGGTTGTGAGTAACAGATGACAATCTCTTCAAGAACGAGTCATTTATCTACATAAACTTAGAATCCTACAGTAAAGCAGTGGTTCCCAAACGTGTCCTGCCAGCTCCCAGTGTGAAGGCTTTTCCTGCATTGAAAATGTTATGGCAGCCGCCAATATTAATCTTAATATATTAATCGGCAATATTAATCTTTGTTCTATTTACAGTTTTTTTTTGCAGTGTTGAGATTTGTATGATATCAGACACATCTGATCTGAACTCAATGGCCAATCAGATGCGTTTAAGTTAGCCAGAACAACAGGAGATTCTGTTCAGTGCGAGTTTTGCACACTCACAAATCCTTTCATTATAGCTAACAAAGTATAAGCAGAATGTCAATAAGAGATTCATTTTACAGCCTCATTGATTATAATGGGAGTTTTCGTGGGTGCAGTTTTGTGTATCTCACGTTGTAATTGATTATAATGGCAGCGAGCTTTGCTCACTTTCTGTATATAATGTATATTTTTCATGTGGCTAACTACACATTGCAAAGCTTCTGGATTGATAACTATATTTAAATGCGTGATTGAATCCGATTGACAGTGATACAGTGGTGGACGAAGTACACAAATCAAGTACCTGAATAACAGTACAGATACTTATTGCTTATTAATTATTGCTCCAGTAAAAGTGCAAAAGTACTTGATTAGAGCAGCCTTTCTCAAACTTTTTTCAGTCAGGGCACCTTTTAAAAGTGCATAAAATCTCAAGGCACCCCAGTGTAAAATATAATTTAAAAACACTGCACAACCCAAATGTAAATGCAAATGTCCTGTTTATTTAGACTGAACAGTAATGAACAGAGCATAATACAAACTGTAAATACCTATAACAAGAATAACAACTTTATAGCACCTTTAAAAACACAGGTTTGCAAAGTAATTCACAAAATAATTAACGAGCACAAAATAGTGGAGTACGCAGTGTGAGCTCCTGCAGTGAAAGAACAGTACAATTTGTCCTAAACATGACACAAGATTATTAAGCGCTTCAAAATAACTGGTAAGATAGTTAACAAGTTTAAAGCAGCTTGCCCTGTCAGATGCTGGGACAGATAGCCTACTGTTAGTGACTGAAAGATAAATACTGGCGCTGTTTAATGCGTTTGAGACGTGGTGCTTTCCTCCGTGCTTAACTTACATTTCACTGGTATATTCTCCATCTGTAAATGCTCAAACAAATCAAACAAATATGTCCATTTCACTGTCAGGAGAGGACGAGCTTCTGCAAATGTATCTCCGCTAAAATTCAAGCTTCCGTGAATGAGCGACGCCGCGAGCACGCGCGCCTAACAGACGAGCACAATAGAAGAGTAGCGCAATAATTCTGACTAAAACACATATTACTAAAATATTTGTTGTTGGAGACAATAAATGTGCCATATCTGGAATTTTAAACCTACAAGTATATTTTTATGAAAGTGACCATTATAATGGGGTAATCAAATGCAGGCCAATATAATTAGTTTGTGGTTTTTTATTTATTTTCATTTTTAGTTTAGCCTTTAGTCATTTTTAAAAACAAAAGCATTATTTTTGTTTTTAGTTTGTAATGTTACAAAGTTAGAATGTAATGTGATTTTAACCACCTTTTTGCACATAATATATTGCATAGCCTACATTACATTCCCTATTTGTTTCCATATCCTTCAATATCATTGTTTGGATATCATTGAGCAGGATGTGAAATAACTTTTTTTTTAAATAAATACATTTTCTTTATCCAAATAGAAAAAAGTAGAAAGTACCGAGATATATATCGTATATCGCCATTTAACCAAAAAATACCGAGATATGATTTTTTGGCCATATCGCCCAGCCCTAACACACACCCACATACACACACACCCACAATAATCCACAACGAGAGAGGGAGAAAGATCTACATGCGCGCTCACACAAGCCGGGGGTGGGGGTGACCACAATCAATGAGAGACGTGAGCCTGGTGAGACGCACACAGCCGCCCTATCCTGGCCGGGATGGATGAGAGGCAGACACGTGCTCCTGGTCCACAGTCCTCAGTCGCTCCCTGTACTTGTTCTTGATGTACGTCAGGCTTGAAAAGCTCAGTTCGCACAGATAAGTTGTGGAGAAGGGTAGCAAAATAGCAACAGCGCTAATTGAAGCCACTGGATACTCTTTTTTCACTGAAATCCAAAACCTGTCCAATTCCATGTCACCAAATCTCATTTTCAATGTGCGGTCTTCCCTGATCTCCATCAGTTGCTCCTGTGTTGGCAGTGGCCAGTCCTTTGCGCTCTCCAGCGCGCTTGAACTCCAAGGATCAAGGACCCAGTCAAACTGTGCAAAAGACTCCGATGGAAATAATGATTAAATCGCTCAGATTTCAGGTGCTGGGTTATGAGATCAGAAAGTGTACTGCTGTTTACATGCACATTGCACAGGGGCCACAAAGGAACGCCAGAGTGTGAGCTTAGATCTGAAGCCACGCAGTTTGTCAGACGAGGAGAGGAGGTTTTCTTCTTTGCCTTGCATTTTAATGTTCAGCTCATTGAGGTGCTTAAAGATGTCAGCCAAATACGCGAGTTTTAGGCACCATTGCTCATCTGCGAGCAGCTCTGCATATGCAGATTTCTCTTCTGTCAAGAAGACTCTGAGTTCTTCTCTTAACTCGCACAATCGGCCCAAAACCTTCCCCCGTGACAGCCAGCGGACTGCCGTGTGTAGCAACAAGCTCTGATGCTCTGCCCCCATTTCCTCGCACAGAATCGAAAACAGACGGCTCTTTAACGGGCGCGCCTTTATGAAATTAACAATGTCCACTGCTCTGTCAAGCACGTCCGAAAGTTCTGTTGTTTGCAGCAAGTGCCTCTCTGTGAAGGAAGCAGTGGGTTGTTCGGATGTCAGGGTTTTGCTGCTTTGCCCTGATAATGAAACCTTTGGCACAGCCCGTCATTGCAGCTGCACCATCAGTACAGATACTAATACAGTTCTTCCAACTCAATCCTCCCTTTTCAAGATACTCAGTTGTCACACGATAAATTTCTTCTCATGTTGTTTTGTTTGGCAGCGGTTTGCAAAATAAAAAATTCTCTCTAATACGGTCCCCATCCACAAACCGAACATTTGCCAAGAGCTGAGCGTGCCCACTCACGTCCGTTGACTCAAGTTGTAAAGAAAAATGTCCACTTGTGTTGATTTTCCCCAAAACGACATCTTCAATGTCCACAGACATGTCAATGATTCGCCTCCCTATTGTACAATCCGACAGCGGGACCTTTGAAATATCTTTTGCAGCTTGAGGCCCTAGCATTTTGTTCACTATTGCTGTACATGCTGGCATAATTACAGTTTCTGCAATAGTGTGAGGCGTCTTTGTTTTAGCTACTATTTCAGCTACAAGGTAGCTAGCTTCCAGTGCCCTCTCCGAGACTTTAGCGGATTTAATCATCATTTGTTCTTGACGGCTTTGTTGACTTTTCATTCTAACAAAATATTCAGGATCCTTGTCAGCAAGTGATGGATGATTGGTGGTCAGGTGTCTTTTAAGTTTCCTCGGAACCATCCCTTGGTTTGACCGTTTCATCCCACATATAGACACAAAGGGAGAGGGCATGTTGCATCCACAGTACTGATGAAGCCAAATTTTAGGTAACTGTCGTTGTATGTTCTCTTTTTAGCCTTGTCTAACGTTACCTTTGCGACCTTTGGTGCCGACTCAGAGCTGGTGGAGGAAGTAGTAGGCTGAGGCTCCATTTCACAGTAAAAACTGTCCGGTTCTTATGGGGCTTTTCTTTTTAAAAAACGATCCATGATGCTGTTGCTTGTTTCTTGCTCTTTGTGAAATCAAATGTATTTTCGCAGTTAAATGATAAAACAATGTCGCCACGGCTCGTGCAGATGGGGGGGGGGGGGGGTGTTTTGGGCTTTGGGTGCTCGAGCCCCTGCCCTATTTCAAAATTAATCAAAAGGAAATGGAAATATTTTAAACTAGTCGTGGGCAGTGACAACATATGTGTTGGCTTTGTTGAGTGGAAGTCCGGCGCGCTGCTAGAGACTCTGTACTGTTGTAGCCATTAAATAAGCACATTTAGTTTCATATTTATTACACTATTATAATGTTATTTTTTTCCATCTATGTTGATTATGAAAGTGAACAGAGTAGACAGGAGGATGCGCAATATCGGGAGACATGGAGTGGTTCAGGCATGATTTTGACCACTTCATTATGTTTTGTAGAAAGCCTTTCTTTAAAGTGAATTTCGTTTTGTATAAATTGTATCTTAATTTTTAATAAATGTTTCATCAACCAATTGCCTGGATTTAATAAATAAGAAGCAAATATAGCAGACAATATAATCATGACATGGAGGCGCCGGCGAGCCGCATTCACCATAGCACGTGAACTGGAGCATCTCATCATAAAATTAAATAAATTCTCGGCACGCTTGTCACCGAATTTACAAATTCACATCTCGCTTGTTGCACGCACACATATGTCGAAATAACATTATTAATAATAATGAATCTTTAAGAATATTTGATTGAATGCTGAATGTTGTGCTTGTTCAATTTAATAAAATTAAAACTATCACTGTGATAATTAAAATAATTGAATATTAAATATTAAGTGGCCAATTTTTGCACATTTACTAATAGTATTTATATAATATATATTTATATCTAAGCTCTAGTCTGGTTTACTATCTTTGTGGGGACTCTCCATAGACTTAATGGTTTTTATACTGTACAAACTGTATATTCTCTTCCCTCACACTAACCCTACCCATCACACACAACTGTCTGCATTTTTACATTTAAAAAAAAAAAACTAATTCTGTATGATTAATAAGCTTGTTTACCCATGGGGACCTCTATTTAGGTCCCCACTGTGACACATGTCCCCATGATTCTGTGTGAATTCAGTTTGAAGTCCCCACTGGGATAGAAAAACATGAACACACACACACACGTCCCACCCACTTTTCAAAACAAACTTACACCACTGATCATGTGCTTCTCTTAAAACAGGCACGGAGATTCATGAGAAATAGCGTTGTGGATAAATCAGCATGATCAAAAACTTGCGCGGTCATATTTTTCCTTAAAATAACTAGTCAATAATGTGATTAAAGGGAGCAATTTGATTACACAATTTCAGATAGACCGCCGGGCAGGCCGGTTATGCATTTTGGTAGCCCGACTGGAAAACAATAGCCCCGGGACTAATGTTCCCTCTAATTTTTTTTTTGCTGAGCCAAACTTTTTTCTATTGGACATTTTTCGCCACCTGAGCAAAAATATTCTTTATACCTGACCTGTACAGCACACGTAAAAACACAATGGTTTCAACATTCAGTTGCAACTTTTAACTTGAATGTGCCATTTTCTTTGACCCTTGATGTAACTTATTGGTATTAAATCATATTTTTGAAAAACAAGCAGTTAAGAAGTCACTAAATGAAACACATTTTAGGGTTACCTGATATTTTTTTAACAGTGCTGTCAACTGTACAGTCTTTACCAAGAAATCCTATGAAAAATAATTTACAAAATCTTCTGCAGGACAGTTCAATTCTTTACAATAATAGAATATAGTATGAAAGAAAAGTAAGCTGTTACACTGAGATGGTTTGGGAAAAACATAAAGTGTTTTTGTAGTCAATTAATTGCGTACAGGAAGCATTAAACCAGCAAAGTTAAATGATTGTTTATTTCTTATGAATTTCCAATATTTTCTTTAGCAGTGGGGTTTCAAACTTTTTAATGGCAATGAGCCCTAAACCATACCCTTGTGAGATTCTTTATTTAGGCTTATAATATAATAAAATATAGGCCTAATATAATATAATATAAAAAAAAAAACGAATTGAAGTATTTGAAGTGATATAATATATCACTTTAAATGCTTCAATTTGTTTATATTATATTATTATAATATGAAAAACTGAAGAATTTAAATAGATCTAATAGCTAAATATTTTCAAGAAAAGTGAATATGTGAACTCTTTTATAGTAATCTAACCATGCCTGAAACTCTCCCACACACAAAGACATCTATTTACATCTATGTCTTTGCGTTTCTCGTTGCCTCTCGTATTGAGCTATTTGCTCCGCAACACAAGACTCACTGCCAATCACACGTGCTCACATCATTCTCTTTCTATGAAACCTGTAAACTGCATTCACCAGTTTTCACTCTATAGCGGTTGACCAGAGCACTGAAATTATTTCTCACTTAAACTACAATCAAATGGATTTCCCCACACATTTCGCGTCAGTCCTCTGCGTGGCCTTTTAATCTTTTCTGCGCGGCCGCGGCTTCAGAAGTGCGCGGCCGCGGAACATTGCCCGGGACGTCGGGCTAGCGATTTTGCGAGCCCTGTGGTGCAAACAGAAACAACTCTACTACTACAGAGAAATTTCCCATCGGCGCATTATTTGAGCAGACTTGGCTTTTCTGATGAGCATGAGCCGTCCATGAGGGGAGCGTTGGCATGGGCGAGAGCGTCAAACTGAACACTGAGGGGCATTGCGGCTGTTTTTCTCTTTCGGCCAAGAACCGAAAATGCAATTTTCGGCAGCCAAAATTTCGGTGCATCCCTAATGGATAGGGTTCTTCGTACTGTGTGTGGATGACCAGTTTTGACACAGGAAAAACCCTGGTGTTGTGTGCCTCAAAATATTAGCTTCTGACTATATAAAGCTGAACAAGTTAAGCTGCTACTTAGGCTTCTCTTTGTGTTTATGATTTGAAGTCTCTGTTACAGTTGAGAAGTTGTAATACTGTATCAATTACAATGTTTCAAATAAATACTATAGGATTTATGTCTAAAAAGTATCTTTATGTGAGTGAGTGTAGGTGGGGGGCTTGCAAATATCTTTCTCTACAAAAGGGGGCCTGGCAGAAAAAGTTAGAAAACCGCTGAACGAAAGTATGTTGTTCCATGCATCACCTGGTGGATAATATTAAGTGTAGCACAACAACATTTCTATTCTAAGATGTTAAATGTTCATCATGTTGCAGTTTAAATTGCAGAAGCAATATGACAAAATGATCACAGTGACAAAACTGCGTGGCCCTCACCTGTGTGAGGTCCCATAATGACTGTGTGACTTATTAGAAGTAGGTTTTGTAATAAACTCTTGTGAGAAACAAACCTTGCCAATGTTTGTATTGTCCAGTGCTGCATCGATCTCATCCAGCACAAAGAAGGGAGCCGGCTTATAGCTGTAGAAGTGGAGAAACTGGTCAGTCACACACTGATGAATGCTGGGATCTGACATGAAGGGAATAAACTTCTGCATACCTGTGAATGGCAAACAGCAGTGCTAGAGCAGCCACAGTCTTCTCTCCTCCAGACAGGTTGTCCATGGGCCTGAAACGTTTGCCTGGGGCCACACAGTTATAGTTGATACCATCCAGGTATGGCTCCTCGGGGTTCTCAGGCCCCAGAAAAGCCTAGCAAAACACACACACACACACACACACACACGTGGAAAGATTTGTCTTGGTGTTTAGGAGAGGATTAGAGCTGCACTGACTAATTAAGAAAATTCAAGCATAACCTCGACAAGCCCTACAAAATTGGACAGAGCAAGCTGCAAGATTATGAAAAATGCACGATTACAAAACCACACAAGCACTATACACTTCATGGGTTGTAAGCATATTAGGGGTGTAACGATACACAAAACTGACGGTTCGGTTCTTCCCACGGTTCTGACGTCTCGGTTCGGTGGGGTTTAGAGAGTTAAAATTGCTGTTTTTTAAGAAAACAGTGGTTTAATGAAAAAATTGTGTCTTTGTCTTTAAATCAATTACTATTAAACGTTTCGCAAGGATTAAAAAAAAAAGATCTGCTAATGCTGTAAACTATATAAGGAGCCTGCACATTACTATAACATTAAAGGTTAACAACAGAGCCTAGACTTTGTCTAAATTCAGATGCTATTTATTTTTTAGATATAATAATCAACACCCACCACATTGTATGAAAACATGTAAACTGAACATCAGGCAGTTTTTGCACTAACTTATGTTTTACTCTAATTCGTTATTGAAATATAATAATTTACACAGTTGCTGTCATTTTCATGAAAGGTATTTTAAACATACATTAAATAATCAAGATATCATATGAATCAATGTCATTTGAATAAATTAGAATTAGAGTAGAGATGCGCGGATGGGCTATTATTTCATCCGCATCACAAGACTCATCATCCGTCCGCCATGTCAACAGAGCTCCTAAGTAACTTAGATATAGCCTACCAGAAAATATTAGGGATGTCCCGATAACGTTTTTTCTGAACCGATCCAATCCGATACCAAAAATTCTTAGTATCGGCCGATACCGATCCGACGCCAGCGCAGTTTTTTTTTTTTATCCAGTAGAATTTCTATAACTCTGTGTGTTGAACTGATAATCACTCTTTTGTGTGTTAAACACAATCTACTTAATACAGACAACTTCATTATAAAGAAGAAAAAAATATATATGATCATAACCTATGACAAAAAATTTATTATAAACTAGATTAGTGGATAACTCAGTAAAATGTAGTCTAGAAAAACAATAATTGTATAAAATCTGAACATTTAGTGAAAAAAAAAACATTTAGTGGGGAACAAAGAGACAATAAGTGTAGCACTAAATCTGGTAAAACGTTACACATTGATCTTTGTATTGTTGTAAAATACATTCATGAAAAAAAAGATAAAAATCAGAAAGATCAATTATAATATATATATAGTCTACTATAAAATAAAGACATTTTTTAAATGTATAGCACAGCTGTTTGAGGCAGCAACATATGATAGATAGGACAGAACAGAACAAAAAAGGCTATTAATAATCTTTCATTGCGCAAAAGTATTATATGATTATGAAAGACTCCATACAGTGCGGCACACAGCGCTTATGCGCATCCCGAGCGCAGAATGATGCGCTTGAAGCAACACAGAGTCACAGCACACAGCTCTTCGAGTCCGCATTGAAAAGTTCAAAGCACAAAGGAAAGGTATATCGATGCGCATAGTGTATTATACAGTATCTATTAGGGCTGTGTATCACCAACAATGTCACGATACGATACGCATCACAATACTAAAGCCACGATACGATACGTATCACAATATGGATCAATTTGGAATTGATCAAGATGGGCGTGGCCAAGAGCTATTTATTGGGCGCCCCGTCATGAGAGTTCTTTAGGTTAAAACGAATGAAGCGAACTAACCAAGCACAAGCACGGCAGCTTACGCAATACTCGTTCCCTCCTCTCAGGGAACCGAGGTTACGTTAGTAACCGAGTCGTTCCCTTTCGAGAGGTCTCTCCTATTGCGTAAGTAGCTTACGCTATGGGAACACCATGCAAAACACCGTGCATGCTGAACTTCGCCTTATGATAGCCAGAGGCAGGTGCCTGAGCTGAAAAGCAAAGTTAGCATCCAACTAGCCGGCAGAGGCGAGCTTTATATGTGGGAAAAAATACAGAGCGGCTAGAAGGCGCTCAGTGTGACACAAGCACATACATAATCTAGATACGAACTCGTAGTTCAACTAGTATCATGCTGATAGTACATTGGAATGCAATGTCGGGACCTGTAGGTTGTAGAACCTGATAAATGTGGACGGTGAGGCCCAGCCTGCCGCCGCACAAATATCCTCGATCGGTATCCCGCTCGACCATGCCCAGGAAGAGGCCAAACTCCTGGTGGAGTGTGCTTTGACTCCCCAGGGGCATTGAAGTCCCTTAGCTTCATAAGCCAGTGCTATAGCCTCAACTATCCAGTGAGAGATTCTCTGCTTTGAAACGGCGGAACCTTTCGTACTGGTGGAGATAGGCGCGTCGAGAAATGGCGCCTTATCCGCGTCCTTCATCTCCGTCAGAGTTAACCACAGATGGCGCTCGAGAACAGTCAAATTAGCCATGGCACGGCCAATAGACTGGGCGGTGGCCTTCGTGGCTCGCAGAGCTATATCAGTTGCGCTGCGTAGGTCCCTGAAGGCTTCGGGTTCGGGGCCAGACTCGTCCATAGAGCGGAGAAGTTTGGCTTGGAACACTTGAAGTACCGCCATTGAGTGAAGCGCTGATGCAGCTTGGCCGGCGGCGGCGTAGGCGCGACCGGCGAGAGCAGAAGTAGTGCGGCAGGGCTTCGAGGGGTGGGAAGCTTTGGCTTTCCATCCGGTGGTGGAGGGCGGGCAGAGATGATTGGCCACGGCCTCCTCAAGGGGCAGTGTTCCCTCGTAGCCTCTTTCCTTCGCGCCGTCCACAGAGGAGAGCAAAGAAGAAAAAGAAGGCTTTAAGCGCGCAGAGTGGGGGGCTTTCCACGACTTGGTGAGTTCGTCGTTAACTTCCGGGAAGAAGGGAGAAGGCCTTTGCCGAGGGGCCTGCTGGCGCCCCTGCAGAAACCACTCATCCAATCAGCTCCGGGTTGGTTCTTCGGGAGAAGACCAATCGAGCCCGAGGTTTTCCACGGCCTTAGAGAGGACACGGATAATCTCGGTATCCATGGTGGAGCCCCCGCTCGTGCTAGCTAGCGTCGACGGGGCGGGGTCGAGAGTGGAGCCTGCCCAGTCGTCCGATGCAGCGTCGATGGACAAGCTGTCATCTATTCCCCCATCGTCCTTGGACGCGCCGAAAGTCACAAGGCCCACCGCTCTGCTAGAGGGGTGTAGGTCCGGCTGGGTGAACTGAACCGGCGGTGGGGAAGGTAAGAGCGGCGGTGAAGCACGCGGAGACTGGCTCGGCGTGACGTCACTGAGCTCAGGTTCAGGAAGCCTCTGTGAGCGGCGCTTTTTCTTGCGCGGCTCAAACAGAGGGGTGGCGGCGATGGGCTCGCTCACGGCGAAAGCGGCGAGGCGAGCCCGCAGTGCGGAGAGACCCAGGTCATCACATTCCGGGCATCCGCCCTTGGTCAAAGCAGCTTCTGCGTGGTCCCGGCCCAGGCAGCGAGCGCAGATGATGTGACGATCCCCGTCCGGGAGAAGGTCTCTGCACGGCGCGCAGGAAGGCATTTGAAACAACGCCTCAGAAATTAGCTCTTTTACAAGTGTTGCAGGGCGAACAGATGTAAAGATACTTGCGTGTGTGGCACGCCGGATGGCTCAGTAGGATGGCGTTTGAAGGCGGCTGAAGTTGACGACGTCCTCGTAGCAATCCCGCTGGTATGCTTTTCGACGGCGGCGAAGGCTTCAATAATCCGGAGGATCCAGCGAAGGTGTTCGCTGAAGGAGATTAAATCTAAAGAACTCTCATGACGGGGCGCCCAATAAATAGCTCTTGGCCACGCCCATCTCGACGGTCTCTGACGCGCGCGGGCGCGAAGCGCGCTCATTGGTCGCACATTCAGAGTCGCCCCGTCATTGGTTCGAGCAAGTTACCGAGCTTCCTTCGTTCATTGCTGTTAGCTGTGCAGCTGCAATGCGTTTTACATAAAGACTTCAGTATTCTCGAGAAAAGGAGTTTTCCCATAGCGTAAGCTACTTACGCAATAGGAGAGACCTCTCGAAAGGGAACTATTTAGTTTTTGTCATTAAAAAACAATGAGAGTTAAATTAAATAAGTGTTGGAATGTGCACCAAACACAGTAATTTCTTTATATTATGTTGAAATCATTTTAAACAAATAAATACAATAGAATAAAGAGAGCCTACCAATAAAGAGAAAAGTTTATGAATAGGTCTAGCACTAGTATTAAGAACTTAATAAAGTAACTAAACGTAAAATGACATTGGGTAGTATTTTAGTCCTGACTAAATTAAATACATCGACTATAAATCCAGATTCATTATAATTAAAGCTATCTTTTGTTGTTTTGACAACAATATTAATGACAGACACGTATGGCTGCTGTCACTTTAAGAGCTAGTGCACGGATCCTGTTTTCATTATACTGTCACATCACATGCATTTTATGCTTATTTAAAGGATAATTCCGGTATTTAACACTTTGAGTCTATTTTGTAGTTTGTTTTGGATGAACTAGAGTGGTGGACTTAGAAATGTTGACGATGGGTCCTGTCTCGACTTTTTGACTATTTTAGGATCGCCTCTGACCGCTTCAGAGTGGATGTCTATGCCTTAATGTTCGTTTTCAAAACTGTGCAACTCACCGAGTGGTTAGTGGTGTTCGTTGATAATTAAAAACAAATATATCGGCGCAATGTATGCTTTCAATCCGTGTTATTTGCTATAGTGGAACTATTTTTCGGATACCTCACAACCGCGTATAAACTTCCGCTCGATATTTGAATCTGAAGCGTAAGCACACTCCCGACCACTTGATGGCGACAACAAGGACGCTGGACGGTGTCTAGGCACCGTAAAAAAAGTCACAGTCGAATATGGCAAGAATTTGTGCGGTCAGAAACTCCTCCAGAATCCACCTTTCATAATCCATTTTAGATGTAAGGATTTTTTGTTTGTTTATTTCGCTACTCCGGGAGCACAGTTGCTCTGCTCCCGCTAGCCTTCTGAGAGACGGAGAACCGAGCGAAAAGACTACAACCAAATGTAAACAGACCCCTTTCCGTTTCCGGTAGCGCAGTAATATCAACGAGCACTGAGTCCTTCAGCAAACATCAATGTGATTTTAAAAAATGGCAAATAAAACACGACAGAAACTGTATTTCGCTACGCTACTTGTTTTGGAACATCAACGAACACCACTGACCACTCGGTGAGTTGCACAGTTTTGTAAATGAACGTTAAGGGTTGTTTTAAGGACATGTTTGAGCATGCCCATAGACATCCACTCTGAAGCGGTCAGAGGCGATCCTAAAACAGTCAAAAAGTCGAGACAGGACCCATTGTCAAAATTTCTAAGTCCACCACTCTAGTTCATTCAAAACAAACTACAAAATAGACTCAAAGTGTTAAATACCGGAATGATCCTTTAAGATATAACCGACTGTGTTGGATACTCACCAAGACCGACATTTTTTTACATCATTTTGCTTGTTTTTGGCTGTAAAAGCGATATAATCCGTGAAAAATAACTTTTGTTACTCACAGGCTGTTTGTGAGACGGCTTTACTCTATGTAAGCATGCAGAGAAAACCATCTCTCAGAGAGCGTGCGAGTACTGAATAGTCTAAAATCGCTTGAATGCTTAGCGTAGTAAGACTTAAAAAGACGAGCGATTGGTAAACTTAAGTGACAATGCAATGCTCGCCCGAATATGCAAGTGAATATTCCGTCATGTCCTAACTCCTAAAAGCGAGAGTGTATCACCGCCTTCAGCGCGTTTGACGCTTGCCTTGAGCAACCCATTTTGAGAGACAGAGAGACAGAAGACGCGGCACAGCTGGACACTCAATCAATGTTTGAGGGAATTTCCCGCATTATAAGTGGGAGACCTGCGGGAATGATTAGAATAATGCGTAATACTCGCAATCCCGTGCTGAAATTCAAGCTCTGAATTGGCTACATTCAAAAGCACGACAGTATCGATACAGCAGTTACTGTATCGATACGCGCATCGTCAGGAGTTCATGACGATGTATCGTCGTATCGATATTCTGAGCACAGCCCTAGTATCTATCTATGCAATCGTTTATTGAGCCTTTTCTTTTAACAGTTTTAAATTTCAGTTACTGTGCGCGTGAAGAGGAATTATAGTGCTCTCCAGTGTTGTGTGATCTAACAAACACACGGTAGAAACGAACATGATTAAGTTACAGCAATACAGTCCAGCAAGATAGTCATTTTATGCGAAACCATAGACCTTTATCTACAGATCAAGTATAATAATAGTAACATTGAATCATCTTGGAGAGAATTTCATCGTTGACTGTCGTAACCGAACGCGACGCATTCCATTTTTGCTGAATGGAGAATGACTGACAGCCGTAGCGGAGGGAAAAGTTTACGTGAACTGGAATTTAATTACTTAAATATTTAATTCTATTTCAAATTATACTATAGTATGGCTTCATATAGTATACCTTCCCCCTCAACCCCCCCCCCCCCCCCCCCCCTCTAAACATTTTCTCATCTAATCTACACGATTCACGTAGGTCACCTATTTTGGTTTCAAAACGGCGAATTTCGCTGAAAGGTGAGTGATTTTCATGTATGAGAGAACAATGTTACCAAACCTCTGTGAAAGTGACCAATAGAAACAGGCCTTTCATTCTAGTGCACAGACAGAGCCCACTGAGATTCAGCTTCACTTGCATTCAAAACGTTTCAACTCGCAAGCAAGTCCCGCAAACAATAACAACAAAACAGAGTGCACATTTCTTTTGAAAGTTGTGATGGTTATTTTAAGGCCCCATATACTGGTGTGGCGTCATATGAAGTTTGTTTTGTGAGTTAGAAATGGCATGCTAAAGTGAACCGGTAAACGCCTCTAAACTACCATTGGTGCGTGCCTTTTTAATGTGGAAACTTTCTGTGCTTCATTTCTTCTGATCAGTCCAGTGAGGTCGGGCATCCGTGTGTAAAAACAAATTTTTTTTTTCCGTTTAATACTGTAAAGCTGATCACTATAAAGAGATGCACTGTATAAAGTGGTGTATAGATAAACGTGACTTGCCTAGGGTGCCGAACTGGTACAAACATATCTATGTTTTTCCGTTTCTTTTTTACCCCCAAGCGAAAAACGAAAAAGCAGTTCGCCGTGAGTTTATCGTGAGCGATGCATCACTGTATAAGTACCTGGGCACTGCTGTTGCGGGACAGAGCTTTATAGATCTCATCGATGTTGGTGGCCACAGACTCGAAGCAGGCATTGAAGCGGTCAAACCTCTCCTTCTTTATCTGTTCAAACGCCTGCTTGGCTTTCTTCGCCCTCTTCCTGGCAGCTTCAAACTCTATGAACAAATAAACAAACAAACATAAAAAAAGTTAAATGCAATTTTGAGTGATCTGCAAAAACAGACAAGCTGAGTGATACAAACAGTGTTGAAAAGAACTATGACGCTTCTGAAAGTTTATAAAGAGATCGTAAAGAAACTGTACTGCCCTCCACAGGCACAGTGTATCAGTGCAATGCCAGTCACAAAAAGTTACATTTTGACTGTGCTCTCTGCAGATGTTCATTTTGTACAAGCGGTTTTTGATTGTGGTATACAGCAACAATTTCAAGTCATGAGTCTTAGACGCTTCATTAATTATTTGTGTATAAGAGCAGCTTTGTGTGTTACTAATTATTCTGAATACGTGCAAGTCCACAAGCATTATGTTTGTGTGAGAGCTGCTGATACATCATGTATGAAAGCTGTTTGTGATTTTGCTACAGCAAAATGTTTATTTTTTGTCTGAAGGATTATATTGCTCATTGCACATAACAGGAGGATGTTAGTTAGAAGTCTATTATTTTATGTTAGAGATTCAGAATATGCTGAAGTTTGTATTCATAGACTACAAGTATGCTGCTAGTACAGGCACGCGTTTTGCAATGTTGGGACATATGCCGGCAATGTAACCGAACAGTTGACTTGCCAAATCACTTCCATTTGTTTTATTAATAAAATATTTTGGAAGTTACTTTATGGGTCATTATAATTACTTTGCTTTAAAAGTACCAAGTAGTCACACATAAAAAAAGATGCACCGATAATCGTTTTAGCATCGTAGCCGTCTTGAATCGTAATCGAATCGTGAGATGCCTAGAGATTCCCACCCATAATAAATAACTGTTTTAAAACAATTTCTAGCACGCCTAAGACTTTTGTCTGTCATCTTTTTATGCCATAAGCACATTTTTTTCCCCATGAGAAAGGATAATGAAGTTTAAAGTACTAGCTAAACAATAAAAATGATCAGACTGTGGACAGCGGCATTAACTGCTTAGACTAGTCTTACAAGTTAGTCATCTCAATGACTCGTCATCATTTTTTTAAGCAAGTTATTAAAACATGTAGATACCCCTTGGCTAACTGCTAGTTGTAATTAAACATAATTGTTTATGCCACTGTTATTGTCATGCATGTTATTTCCTGTGCATGTCTGACCGTCACTGGTCTCCTGGAACTTGTCTCTGACGCTCTCTAGCTTCTCCATGGCCTTCATGTTGGGAGCGCTGATCCTCTGCAGGATGCTCTGCTGCTCATTGAGTCTCTGCTGTAACGTGTTCATCTCCGCCTTGAGCTCCTCCTCTGACAGAGAGTCCTGCAAGCAGCATCGGTCACAGCAGATTCTTAACACAACCATGTGCTTCTGAGTGTGTCAACAGTAATGCAAGTATTGATGTACCTTCAGGTCTTCTGACAAGCTGCTGAAGTCGATCTCAATGAGAGCTTCCTTGGCTAGGACAGTGCTAGATGTCTTCTGACTGTTGCTGAGGCTCTCCTCGGCCTGAGAACTGCCCTACAACACACACACACACGCAGGATATCCGGCAGAGTTAGCAAATACACTGGTAGAAAGCTTCAACACAATTACATGCTCTTTATTAGGATTCTTTACCACCTCTTATATCCCAATAATAGTGTAAGACTGGAAGAACTGGGAGCGAGGGCTACTCTCTGAGAAAACCAAGGAAATTACCATTTGGACTCACTCTAGTGCACCATTCGAGACGCAAGTCTCACCCCAGAATCATTCTAATCTACATCTCTTTCCCTCGACCCCACTCTCTCTCCCTCGTGGTGAGATCACCCAAACTCACACAAGAATCAATATGGTTTTAATGTGAGCTTATTATCATAAAGTTTATACATGTTTGGTATCATTCCAAATGTCTCAGTGCGACTGGTACGAATGTCTCATTCCCAAAGAATTAAACCAAAAGGTAATAAAGTTCTTAAGAGTTTTGAAATATCTTGCACACAGACGGTGTGACCTGAATGCAAATTACCACTGTTAGCACATGTTCCCATGTGAAGGAGGTTCTGGCTATATAATGGAATGGAGCAAAAGGATCAGGGCCCTTCCGTACCTCAGATCAGCCGTGAGGCGGAGAGTCGCAGAGAAATTGTAATGATACATTTACCTGACATAAATTGTTACATTTGATTATTCGAACGGACTTGACATTATTTTCATTGGATATCATTAAAAACTTTTTAATTTGAGAAAATTTATTTAATTTAATCAAAAAATCTTTGCCGTGAGAAAAGACAGTTCCGTGCTGGTCGGATGCCGGACTTGGGGCCGAGTTTACACTAGTAAAGTTTTATTTCAAAAATAGCTTTAATTCATGAAAACTATGAAAAAACAAACAAATGCGGGACATTATGAGACTGGCAATTATGTAGTCACAAATTGTTACGCATTGCTCTTTATTATGATTTTTTCCCACCACTTATTTCCCAATAATAGTAAAGTTTTATTTTAAAAATTGTCTTAATTCATGAAAACCAATGTGTGACATTATACGAACGGCAATTATTATTAAAAAAATTGTTACACAATTCAAAATCTTATATTTTAGGTTCTTTCCCTGGGTCATAGTTTTTAACGGCATTGACGTTCCAGTGATTGCTGGATGTTTGTTGACTGCTTTTCTTCATGATCGGCTTCAACAACAGTGACGTCACCTCTTCCTGGCTGATGTCATCCATAGTGCCCGAGCGCAGCGGGAGCCGGATGTCCTGCATCTTACAGGCCTGCAGCAGGTTGTGTCTGTCACTGCGCTTCTGCTCCAGCTTGGTCTCGATGGCCGTCACCTCCTTCTGCAGCTGCGTCAACTCCCTAACCACACACACAGTTTCTCTTACAACATCATACTCGTTTTCCTGGAAACTTCTACGCATGTCTGGAATAAAGCAGCGAAGGTCTCACTTGTTAGCACCCCCTAATTTCTTGCGGATCTCCTCCATTTCATGGTTTTTATCATTAACCTCAGATTTCTTGGCCAAGTGCTGGTTTTTCAGATCTTGCAGTTGTGCCATGGTTTCATCAATGATCTTCATATTCCTCTGCTCTTCCTGTTTAAAAATATGAAATGAAGTTCAGCAAGCATTATTTCTAGGCTCAATGGAGCATCATCATGATAGTATCTGGATGATCTCTACCTTCTTGAGTCTCTCGATCTCATTCTCATCTTTCTTGACCGTCTGTTCCCACATGACCACCTTCTCCTGGTCTTCCTTCAGCTGATTCTTCTCATAGTCCAGCTGGATAGCCAGACGAGTCTTCTGAGTCTCAAATTCCAGGCTACCAGTTTGAGGAAAGGATGAATGATCAGTTACAGAAAATGTAATGGTTTCATAACTGTCATAATTCTCCATCAGATGCAAATAGTTAAGTACTCTCCAAAAATTCTGATTGACCTTGTTAAAAATATTAAAAGAATAATGATCGATGTCAGGCTGAATTATTTCTCTTTGGTGTTGTGATGTAGGAAATCTTTGTTGAAACAATTTATTCACAACAAGCAGATTATTATCAATGATCTCACCGTTTTTTTGCAATCTCATTTTGTCTCTTGACTTTCTCTTCTTCAAATTCACGAATGTTACGAACTCCAATCTCTTTACAGAAATCCAAAAACACCTCGTCCTCCACCTGGAATGAAAGACAAACACCCACATGACTGCTGATGGGCGATAGATGAACCACGGTAAAGTTGTTTTAGATGACTCCGCTGTGTCCTACCAAGTTCATGCGGTCCTTCAAGTCTTTCATATCTCTCTCTCGTGACTGGACGATTCTCTTGATGTCATTAATGCGTGGACTAAAGTTAGCAAGTTCACTTTCCAGCTTTGATTTTTCCTGAAATCACCACAACAACAAGATATTTTCACACTTGCATATGAGAAAAACGAAAAAGGAAAACAAATTAGTTCTGATTTTAATTTCAGATTGGATGAGCCACATTCAAATTTGTGGCAAAATAATGTTGTGCAAAAACCCACAAACCAGTGACCACCAGTTGACTTTAATATTAATGTGTTAAAGGAGAACTCCGGCGTAAAATTAACCTGGGGTGTAATAACACATTGGTACCGAGTCAACCGTTCTCTAGGATTTGTTTTCATGATAATCGAGTGTAAAGAGTTTTATCTCTAAAAACTGTTTAGCTTATAACACTAGTATATGGGGCATATAATAAGTAAAAAGAGATCGCTAGTTAATACCACTAACAAGGCTCAAAATAGCCTCACACTAACACGGCAGCATAATGAGGGTCCAAACCGAAGCACTGAGAACTTTGTAAGTGTAAAGACAGTTTAATAATAATGTACTTTATAAAGACAGTACCATCGCGTATACAGGCAGGAGCCATCTTTGGGAAACAGCCTCGACCAGTCGAACCACGAACGCCGTGCTACGAGCTGAACTGTGAGATTGTGCTTCGGTTTGGACCCTCATTATGCTAGCGTGTTAGTGTGGGGCTATTTTGAGCCTTGTTAGTGGTATTAACTAGCGATCTTTTTTTTAACTTATTATATGCCCCATATACTAGCGTTATAAGCTAAACAGTTTTTAGAGATAAAACTCTTTATAATCGATTATCATGAAAACAAATCCCAGAGAACAGTCGACTCGGTACCAATGTGTTATTACACCCCAGGTTCATTTTACTCCGCAGTTCTCCTTTAAGTGGCAACGCTGCTTCACTGTAAACGGTTTGCAGTTAGGGTAATGTACCAGGACATCACATAACAATAGTTTTTGATTATTAGTCATGTCACCTTTATTTATATAGCACTTTATACAATACAGATTGTTCAGGGCCTGAAATTCATTTTGAAAAATGGGGGGAATTCCCCCCTTAGGAGACTATTATGTACCCAATTACATTTACATTGTATTGAAATTCACAAATCGATATTCTAAAGTGTTATATTTATTAAACTTCACTGTACTATTTAAAAGTTACTGACATGTCCGTGTTATTAATCACATTAAGCCGCGACAGGACTCGATGCGGTGCTCGTGCTGACGAACACACAGGAGAAGCTCCAGCACAGACGCCGTCTCTCAGACGCATGCGATCCGAATAATTTTTTCACAGCTTATTGTGCTTGAATGGTCAAATACACACAATTAAATGCACATGTCAAATTGCACAATGTGAGGAGCATGTTGTCTCGCACAAACTTTGCAAAACTGGACGTGTGACAGTATATTAGATCCGTGCATTTGTTCTTAAAGGGACAGCAGTCTAATAAACTGTTTACATCCGTTTCATTAATGTTAATAAAATTATTTTAAAAAAGTCACACTGCTTTTGACAATCACTTTTGTATCATTATGAATCAATTTATATTTAATTCATTCAGTGAAGAATTCTGTAGCATTTCTTATAACATGTTAAATAAAACATTGTTTTGTACCTACTGTACCTGAACAAATTAGTTAATTTGTTTTTTATTTTATTGACCAGTCTTATATTTGCAAAAGTTTGTTTGTATCAAGGAATTTTATTGATGTACTAAGTAGTTTTTCTATTTGTCTCAGGCCTTACAGAAGACTGCCAGTCATGAGTGTAATGATTGCAGTCATATTCAATACTATTTGTTTTATAATATTGGGTTGACTAAAACGGGAAGAAAAAACAAGTCATTCCAAACTTGTATGGCTTGTAAACCTTGAAATGTAGAGTTGAGTGAGTGGTGGTACCTGCATGTTAAGGGACAGGTGTCTGGTCTTGGTTTGCTCCAGATCACTCTGAGAGTATTTGAGTCTCATCTGCAGACCATGAGCTTGAGACTGAACCTGACGCAGCTCTGCCTCCTTTCTCTTGGCCTTCATTTGCTCCTGTTATTAACACGTGAACAATCAGTCACGGCACATTTGCTCAAATCCCATAAACACCCTTCTAATTCAGCATTACTTACTTTAAGCTCATCTGTGAGTTTTTCCTTTCTGTCTTTCAGTTTATCAACGGCCTTCTCGTCCCAGCGCCGAGCCTTGGCCTTCAGATCACTGGCACCTCCGGAGATCACCCCAGACTTCTGGAATAATGTCCCGTCTAGAGCCACAGTCTAAACAATACATAACATGTCCAGAATCAATGAACTACATCAATTTTTACATTTCCCACAAAAAAAGTGAGTAGTCCTTGCCTAAGAAATAATCACCAGTTCTACGGTGTTTTGGGTTGCGAAAGCATTCAGATTAGTCGCTGGGCTGTTACAGGCCTCATTCGGCACAACTATGGACCATCTAATGCATAATCCGCTCAAAACTAGGGAGAAACGGATCAGATTGAGTGACTTTTTATCTTTTGTACCTTGTGTCTGTATGGTCCCCCAAAAGCGATCCTGCGAGCGTCCTCTACGTTCTCACAGACCAGGGCGTTTCCACAGGCATACTGCAGGGCTTTCTTAATATGTGGTGGCTCATATCGAATTACATCAATCACCAATTTGGCACCACGCAGCTCACGTAGCTTCTCATCTGTGGGCTTGACCTGTTGAGGACATAACACATGAATCAACATGCATGGTTCACAACACATTCAGTGAAACACATTCTGGTGACATCACCTCCAGGTAGTCCAGGGGCAGGAAGGTCTCGGGTTCGCCACGCTGCTCTTTAATGTACTGGATACAATCACGACCTGTCTTCTCAGAGTCCACAATGATAGCATCCATGTTTTTGCCCAGGACTTTCGTGACAGCGATCTGGAATTTCTTCTGAGTGGGCTGGCACAGGTCAATCAGTCTCCCGTACTGGAGTATGAGAGGATCATATGTGAGCTTATACAAAACAAATCCACAAACCCCATCAAAACGGCAGCTTTTGAAACGAAGATAAATCATTGTAGAACTTTTGCACCTAACAATTACAGCATATGCAATGGCAGTGAAAACCAAAGTCACATTTCAGAGAAAAAAAGATAAAAAACATAAATTGTGCAACCCTTTATAATTTGGTATGTGGCTATGTTTAGAATTAACTAATCAAGCTCATGTGAAATAGTACACACCTGTCTTCACCTTACTCTGATTAACTCCAAATAAATCTTAAATTACTATGAAAAATAAGCTGGATCTCATTGTTGAAATGTATCACTCAGGTGAGGGCTACAAAATTCTCAAGGCATAAGATGTACCATGGCACACAGCGAAGACAGTCATCAACAAGTAAAGAAAGTATGACACAACAGTGACATCATCAAGAACAGGTCATCCCTCTAGAATTGATGAGAAGAAAATAAAACTAAATGGTCAGGGAGGCTTTCAAGAGGCCAACAGCAGCATTAAATGAGTTGCAGCTCTTTCTAGCACGTACTGGTTGCTCCATACATGCGACAAGCCTTTTCTGACTAAAAAATAAACAAGCCCGGCTAAACCTTGCAAAAACAAATCCAGTCTCCTAAAACCATGTGGGGAAATGTGTTATGGTCTGAGACCAAGACTTTATGGTCAAGATTGTAGACTGTATGTTTGCACAAAAACAACAGCACATTGGAAAAAGATCACATTTGAACGACAAGAGGGCGAGTAACTCTTTTTTTGGGTGAACTAACCCTTGAATAGCTCCAAGTACAGAACCTTCTGTTGTCTGCTAGAGAGCTGAAAATGAAGAGAACTTACACCTTTCAACATGACAATGATTCAAAAGGCACTTGAAGATTTTTGATGGACTACATCAACAAAAAAACAAAGGCTTTAGCAACGAAAGATGAACCCAGCCAGAGCCCCGACCTGAATCCGTATATGAGATCTCCTGGCCATTTAACAGATCTGGATCATTTTTGGAAAGAAGAGTCAAGATGTGCCCTTCTAAACACACAGCTGTAATCAAATCAAAGGGTGCCTCAAGAAATAGTTCAGGGGTGTGTACACCTATGCAATTATTAAATCTAAGCTTTTTATTTATCCCTTTCACTTTGCTTTTTAGTGCTATTGCATAGGTTGTAATTCCACAATTCATTAATTATACATTAAACGTGCACAAGATCGGGTATGATTTATCCTTGTACATCACAAAAAACAGCTGTTTTAGCAGGGGTGTGTAGACTTTATCTCCACTGTATGAAATGAATGAAAGGAGACCCTTCTCACCACTGATCCAGGATACAGCCTCTTGATGCTCTCCAGAATCTCAGCTTTACGCTGCTGTCTGCTGTTCTCCTGTCTGTCGATTCGAGCATCACCCAGCTGCTCCATCACCTGCACAACACACGTCACACACTTCAGCAAACACAGCTCTGATTCACCGCATTACCTCATTCCTCTCAAAGACTTCCTGAGTTCAGGTCGCTATTCTATCAGGGAAAGCGTGATAATGTACACCTGGTCAAAGGTTGGCACAGCCTAGTGTCATTCTTGGCATGGCTGTGGACAGTCCGTCAAGTGGGCGAAAATGGGTTTTTAATAATATGTTTAATTTATAAAGCATTTTTCCCAAGCTCAATCAATAAACAAATACATGAAAACAGGACATATATAATAAACAATACAGTATACACATCAAACACCACAGACGATCATGGAATCTGAGTGAAATGTGTCACAAACACCTGATCAACAACCCAAAGTTGTATCACTCTATTTTCAAAGAATTTGCTGATTTTCTATCAGAGTTAGTACTGGCTGCAGATAAAGTCTTAATTGTTATTGATTTTTATGTCCACATAGATAATGAAAAAGACACATTGGGATGGGCATTTATCAGGGCTACCCACTCTCACGCAATCGACACTTTTCACATCCATTTTTTCACGCAGAGAAAAATCTCGAAGCAAAGAGGACACTAACAGACAAGACCGAGAAGGTTACTTCTGATATGAAATTCTCAGCTCTCAGATTCTTTCAATTTTATTATGAAATTCAAACAATAAATACGGTTTAAGGCACTTGTAAATGTGACATGACAGATCGCTGTATCGCCTCAGTTCAAGCGGCACACAAACCGATCATCTCTTGCTCTTTGCCACTAGTTAATATTAGTAAATCACAAATGAACAATAGGTATGTTGAAAGATACAGTACAACTTACCGAAATGTATATCCCTCATACTTAACACCGATCAATTAGTGTTTTTCAACCACAGAAAGAGGTCAATAAAACAGCCGGAGAACTATAGGCGGTGTCACATTTACCTCAGAAAAGCCATTTAATGACCATAGCATATTAGTTGGCTAGAAGAATTAGCTATAGAGCCATAATTCTGGCTCCAAACTAAACTCAGAAGTTGCCAGCCCTGCATTTAAAGAGATTCTTAACTCTATTGGAGTTAGACAACACGTGTCAGAACCTACTCATTATCGTAATAATACTCTCTAGATCTAATATTATCACTGAATTAATGTTGATGCCGTTGAAATTCTGCAGCAGAGCGACGACATCTCAGATCATTATCTAGTCTTGTGTAATGCTTAGAACTCTATATTGCGACAGAAACTTTTAACTCTCTCTTTTCCAGCACTTTAGACACTGTTGCTCCTTTGCGTTTAAAGAAGATTAAAGAAGATAGTCCAACGCTGTGGTACAACGAGCACACTCGGGCCCTAAAGAGAGCAGCCAGAAAAATGGAGCGCAACTGGAAGAAAACAAAACTAGAGGTATTTCAGAGTTGGTGATTGGACAGTGTTATTGCATACAGAAAGGCTAAATTAACGAGAAATAAAGCTTCAACTTCAGACGTTTCCAAACAGCACAGCAGTAATGACTTTAAGACTTCTTTACTTACAAGATTGATAATATTAGGGAGAAAACTATGCAACTGTCTTCAACAGAATCGCATCAGAGAGAGAGAGATTATGTTGCAATAATGAGACAGAAAAGCATGTGCGTCAATATTATTAATTTCGTAAAATTAATTTTATTCGTTCAATCTTTTTTTCTATTATTGACAGAAGACTAGCCTAATAAATGAAACACAAAGCCCTCTTAACAAGCAGGCCTATCAATAATTATTTATTTGTTATATTATCTGCAATAATTACGAAAACCCGTGCAGCAGGACTATCAATTTATTTATATATTCAGTTTAATATTCTATTGTTTCTATGTTTCCATTGATTGTGAAGTTTGACATCAAAAATTGCAGATCAATTGCACGGGGCTGCATGTTTTTCCTTGTTATGAATTGTATCCTATTCTCGGTTATTACAGTCAACTACGCGCAGTGATATGGAGCTGTAAAGCGGTCAAGACCTGCTGGAACTACTGTAGCCGTGTGTTTCCCTGAAAATAATTGCACACCTTAGAACGTTCGTCAACCAATCAGAATCATGCATTCAACAGCCCTGCAGTATAAATATTTTAACTAATATCCACAAAGGTTTTTGCTCTTTGTTAGTTCATGTTAGCTAATGTATTAATAAATGAGACCTTATTGTAAAGTGTCACCAAAAAATCTATTGCCTAACAAATATAAAAATTTTAATAAAATAAATTACCTAAATAATGCAAGCAAGTCATTGGACAACATTACTTGGGCTGCATATAAAGAAACAAAATGCATGTGCCATGGATAAATCAAATGAAATCGCCTCCGCACGCACAATAAGGAAATTTTAATCAAACCATATTGTTGATGAAAATAATAGAACAAGAAAGAACAAAAAAGTACTAGTTCTTAATAATAACGCATCATTTTTTTTAATTACAAAAATGTTAGGCCTACTGTTTCAAATGGCATCATTGCTGCGCGCTGAAGCTGAAGAGGACAAACACTTGTAAAGAATTTACAACTTATTACAATAGCGTATACAATTATAATATGTATATAATAATCCAAATCATAGCTTTTAATGTTTTGCATTGCTGTTCGATCGCGCGCGCTAAAGCTGAAGAGAATGAGCACCGGGAAACTGAAGAACTTGTCTAGCGGGTTATTGAACTCAATGAAAACACATCCTATATGAGATTAATCAGATATTTATATTACATAAACTTAATATTATGACTTATATCTGCACAAAATGGCGCGATCTTGACTGTGCTGTAACTCTGTTCTGGATGCGCTACTCCCACAACAACGTGCGGAAACGGCAACTCAACCCAGAGAATTCACAACAATTCATCATCAATTGGAGTTCTAACCTAAATTTAAAGGGACAATGTGTTTTTTTTTAGGTATTTTATTATCTAAAATCAATATTTTTATTCATAAATATGTATAAAGTTGTACAAATACCTCTGCCAATGATCTGACTTATCCTCGTAAACGAAGAGTTTATTATCTTTATATACATGTGACGGGTAGGTCCACGGAGGCTTCCATGTCGTTCCGCCATCTTGCAAAACTATAATAGCAGAGAGGGACAAAAAGTACGAGGCCAACGCGTTTCCACAACGTGTTTTTGTTCACCGCCAGCGTCACAGCAGCAGAACAGAGCAGTGAGAGGCGCTTCACGGCCCCGGCAAGTCAGTCAGTAATTCATACTGTAACATATGTTTGTTCGTTGTGTCAAGGAAAACTCGACGAACTGCTGGAAGAAGACATCCTGTCATAGCTTTTAGGTACATAACAGCTACCGTAGATGCAACACGCATTTGAAAAAAAGAGGCGCTGGAGAGCACAATTCGTTTGAATGCAAAATACAATTTCACCGCTAGATGGGAGAAATTCCTACACAATGTCCCTTTAAGGTTGTGATAAAAAGTCCATTTGGTCTCAGTCGAGAGTAGTGGTCGACCGATATTGTTTTTTTTTTGATGGCCGATACCGATATCTTAGAGCAGAGTGGCCGATATATATATATATATATATACAGGTCCTTCTCAAAAAATTAGCATATTGTGATAAAGTTCATTATTTTCCATAATGTAATGATAAAAATTAAACTTTCATATATTTTAGATTCATTGCACACCAACTGAAATATTTCAGGTCTTTTATTGTTTTAATACTGATGATTCTGGCATACAGCTCATGAAAACCCAAAATTTCTAAATTAGCATATCATGAAAAGGGTCTCTAAACGAGCTATTAACCTAATCATCTGAATCAACTAATTAACTCTAAACACCTGCAAAAGATTCCTGAGGCTTTTAAAAACTCCCAGCCTGTTTCATTACTCAAAACCGCAATCATGGGTAAGACTGCCGACCTGACTGCTGTCCAGAAGGCCATCATTGACACCCTCAAGCAAGAGGGTAAGACACAGAAAGACATTTCTGAACAAATAGGCTGTTCCCAGAGTGCTGTATCAAGGCACCTCAGTGGGAAGTCTGTGGGAAGGAAAAAGTGTGGCAAAAAACGCTGCACAACGAGAAGAGGTGACCGGACCCTGAGGAAGATTGTGGAGAAGGACCGATTCCAGACCTTGGGGAACCTGCGGAAGCAATGGACTGAGTCTGGAGTAGAAACATCCAGAGCCACCGTGCACAGGCGTGTGCAGGAAATGGGCTACAGGTGCCGCATTCCCCAGGTCAAGCCACTTTTGAACCAGAAACAGCGGCAGAAGCGCCTGACCTGGGCTACAGAGAAGCAGCACTGGACTGTTGCTCAGTGGTCCAAAGTACTTTTTTCGGATGAAAGCAAATTTTGCATGTCATTTGGAAATCAAGGTGCCAGAGTCTGGAGGAAGACTGGGGAGAAGGAAAAGCCAAAATGCCTGAAGTCCAGTGTCAATTACCCACAGTCAGTGATGGTCTGGGGTGCCATGTCAGCTGCTGGTGTTGGTCCACTGTGTTTTATCAAGGGCAGGGTCAATGCAGCTAGCTATCAGGAGATTTTGGAGCACTTCATGCTTCCATCTGCTGAAAAGCTTTATGGAGATGAAGATTTCATTTTTCAGCACGACCTGGCACCTGCTCACAGTGCCAAAACCACTGGTAAATGGTTTACTGACCATGGTATTGCTGTGCTCAATTGGCCTGCCAACTCTCCTGACCTGAACCCCATAGAGAATCTGTGGGATATTGTGAAGAGAAAGTTGAGAGACGCAAGACCCAACACTCTGGATGAGCTTAAGGCCGCTATCGAAGCATCCTGGGCCTCCATAACACCTCAGCAGTGCCACAGGCTGATTGCCTCCATGCCACGCCGCATTGAAGCAGTCATTTCTGCAAAAGGATTCCCGACCAAGTATTGACTATTGTGTGCATAACTGAACATAATTATTTGAAGGTTGACTTTTTTTTTTGTATTAAAAACACTTCTTTTATTGGTCGGATGAAATATGCTAATTTTTTGAGATAGGAATTTTGGGTTTTCATGAGCTGTTTGCCAAAATCATCAGTATTAAAACAATAAAAGACCTGAAATATTTCAGTTGTTGTGCAATGAATCTAAAATATATGAAAGTTTAATTTTTATCATTACATTATGGAAAATAATGAACTTTATCACAATATGCTAATTTTTTGAGAAGGACCTGTGTGTGTGTGTATATATATATATATATATATATATATGTGTATATATATATATATTTATAATTAAAATTAAATTATAAAACATCTTTAATAAACATTCTTATACTTTAGATGGCAACTTCTTGAATCTGCAATCCTATTACAGTATTTTTCACAAATAAAGTAATTGTTTAAAAAAGATATATGAATATGTCAATAATAAGGAAGTTAACACTGTAACAGGGCACTCCGTAATCTGGTAATTTCGTGCGCATTGGTAATCGTATTTTTTCAAATAAAGACAAGGTAACACTAATTTTACATACAGCACACAGTGGGCAACTGGATATAGCACAGCATATTTTAAAATGAAGGACTTAAAGTTTTCCGATCGCAAGGTTTGTGAATTTAAATGTTTATTAGATATTCAGAGATTTGTTTAAATGATGTAGATGCGCATTTGCTGAATACGGTAAATGCAAAAGTATTTTATGATTGTTTGCCTTTTCTGTCACAAATAATATAAAAGCAAACGCTTTACTTTTCACATACCATTTATTTTCTTTGTTTAACCGTTCTGTCTAACAAAGTTTTAGATATGACTGACAGAGATCGTAAACTAATAAAGACAGAGAATGTGAGTGAGTGCTGTGTGATCAGGTGCCGCCCGTCAAAATAAAAGTCCCGCTTTCAACACATCGGTCAATGAGAAAAACTTATTGGCCGGTGCCGATATTTTAAAAATGCCAAATATCGTCCGATATATATCGATCGACCACTAGTCGAGAGCCCTGACTCAATGTCTTTTAGGATCTGCTTTACATATTGTATTGTATTTTATATTGGTCTCATATTTGATGAAACAAAAACAAAGGTGACTTGACTTCACATAGCGTTCTTGAATCAGATATGCAGAGTACACATGATGTTATGCTGGCTGATATAACAAAGATCTAATAGCTGTATTCACAACATTATGAAGGCTTGTGGAATGTCTAAATAAATCTGTGTTAATTGCTTTCTGCCTGAGGGACTGTAAACACAGGTGGCTTATTTCTCACGGCTGGCATTGCTAACAGGGCTTGGTGAAGGGAGGACCTCTTTCTGAGGGTTTGCCTCAACCTCCACCTCTTTTGTTGATAAGGACAGGATTATTGATTTAAGTACAGTTTATTATTTATCGTGACAACTTATTTTATGGTTTGATTGTTTTGTTGATTGTTTGATCAATCACTCCCATGTCAAACACCAGAGATGATCACCTTCTGGAGACTGTGAACTAAACCTAAAACTAAAGTCTAACAATGATATAACTGCATATTTGCTGAATGCCAATGGTATGTAAAAGTATTTCAACGTTTGCCTCTCTCCAACTGTACCTGGTTAAGCTCCATGTTGATCTCATCTATTCTTCGTTTGGCCTGTTCCACCTCTTCGGTGAGCTCCTCTTCCATCCTCTTCTGCTCATCCAGAGACTGTCTGAAGAGCAGAGCGAGGAGAGCGATGAAGCACACACACTCACAGCTGTTTGCCGGGTCAGATGTGGCGTTGTGATGTGTTTGTACCTGCTGGTGGTGATGTAGTCCTCCAGCTTCTCAATGCGCTTCTGGTTCTCCTCAATCTCTCTGATCTTCTGCTTGATCTTGGCCTATAGGTAACAACAATCACAGCAAATCAAGCTACTCGGTTTGTTTATTTTCCCCTAATAAATGACGTTTGCCAAAAGTTTCGCACCTCCGTCTCTATTTTCTTCCTCTCCTCCAGGTCCAGGCGGTCCTGGTCAGCTTTCTGGTCTCTGTTGAACTTCTCGAGCTCTTGAGCCAGTGTTGCAGCTCGCTTACTCGCCTCCTCCTTCAGACGGTGATATGCCTTCACCTGAGCACACACACACAGTTATATTGCAAGCTAAGGAAGTTTATGTGTCTTGTGTGTGGGTAGCTGCCCATAACTGCTGCTCTAGGATCAGATTTCTTCATAATAATAGCGTATTGGCAAAACAATGCTATATATAGCGCTTTCATATGTACTACTGTACACCCAAAGCTCTTTACAATCATATCAGGGGATCTCTCCTCAACCACCACCAGTGTGAGCATCCACTGGGTTGATGCGACGGCAGCCACAGCACAACGGTGCCAGTGCGCTCACACACACCAGCTACAGGTGTAGAGGAGAGAGAGTGTAAGGGGATTCTTACGAGGCCATGATTGGCAAGGGCCAATGGAGGGAATATGGCGAGGACACCGGATAACACCCCTACTCTTTACGAGAAGTGCCAAGGGATTATGAATGACCACAGAGAGTCAGGACCTCACTTTAATGTCTCATCCGAAGGATGTAGACGTTACAAATTAACGTATCCATAGACATTATGAGAGATTCATTGTGCAGTCAGCTAAAGGGTTACAAATTTAACAATGTATTTAAGATCTGCTGATCCTATTTTTCTTTACATAACATCACATGAAAAATTAAGATAGAGACTGCATTCCTGTTTCTCTCTGTTGAATTTAGCATTCCTGTTTCTCTCTATTGAGCCTGCCATTCCTGTTTCTCTCCATTGTAAGTTAAATGAATCAGATTACTGAAACTCTTGGTGGCTCTTGGGAGCTTTTGTCTCAGCGGGATTCCTGCCATTCCTGTTCTCTAGTCTGATTGGTTTGTAATTGGTAACACTCTCAGTATAGGGCAGGTTCCTAAACCTGTTTACATAATTTACATGCTTTGTTCATCACAATGTTAAGCCCTGCCCCTAAATGTATATAAATTGCAAGGGAACGTTTCCCTTAGTCAGACTCGAGACGAGCTAGGTAGACTACAGTGACGCACAGCTCATGTTCTCGATAAAGACACCTTCTTAAGATACAACCCGAGTCTTCGCTTCTGAGTTCCCTACACTTTAGAAGAAAAAGTTCACAACACAGCTTTACTGATTATAACAGAACTTTATATTAGATGAACTAAAATGAGTGACAGCTTTTTAGTGATTATAAAGGGAGAGCTCTTTGCACGCTTACTTGCTTTTCTGTTCAAATTAACAGTGGTTTGTGCATGTAGACGATTTCAAGCAATCGTTTATGCTGGGATGTGTAGGGTGGAGCGGGAGAAGGTATCAGATGTACCTGGTTCTCTTCCAGCTGCAGATCTTGTCCCTGGCTCTGGGCCTCCTCCTCCATGCGCTCCTCAAACTCCTGTCTGGCCATCTCCACTGAGCCCTGCTCCCGGTCCAGCTCATCCATGTCGCCCTTGCGCTTCTTGTAGCATTTCTGGGCGTTCTGCAGAGACTTACGAGCAGCCTCCAGTTTCTTTATCTTGTGAGCAGTATTCTCCTTGGCTTTAATGTACAGAGGCCTCTTCTGATTGAGATCTGCATCCTTCTCCCTGTCAACATGTCGAACAAAACCAATTTACATTTTACAACTAGCGGAGCACTGATCATGTATTATCATATGTGATCATTTAGAGATCTCCAGACTGTTTTCCATATCCTTATAGATAATATGGAATCATTTCTGCCTGATTAATCCTGCAAGAGCTCAGGGCTCTCCATTTTTGTTTGTCTTAAAGCTATTTTTATTTATAAATTATCATAGTTGAATTTAGGAACATTCTGCTTGGTCGGGTGATCAAGCAACATTTCACGCCGTGGGAAAACTATTTATCATATAGAAAAGCTGCTCACGATTTTCTTCAGGGGTCCAACAAAACCTGCAGGATATACTTGGTTTAGCTTTACTCAGTTAACTTTACTCAACTTACGGTCAGAAACATTTGTCAGGCATGCAATGGAAAATCTTCACAGACTGTGGTGACTATTTCAGCAGCAACTAACTTATTATATATTAAAATGTTTTATTTTTAATAAAATAAAATATAATATACACACAAACAAACTGATAAACTGGTGTTGTCCTGTATCCCCCCCCCCAGATTGCTTTTATGAAATCAATTTAGCCATGATTTCAGTAAAAAGTGCACAGCAATGAATGGTTTACACTAAAACATCAAGGCCAGGTTTCACAGACAGGGTTTAGATTAAGAGTTCAATTAGGATATTTAAGTAGATTTTATAAATGTGCCTTTTTTTACTGGGTGTGCATCTTGAGACTGATATATTTTAAAGTGTATCAGAGCAAGGTGCTGTCAATTAAAACAGATCAAACATGCGTTTAAGTCTGGGACTAACTTAAGCCTTGTCTGTGAAACTGGGGGCAAGAGTGTAAAATACACAAAAGAAGAGATAAAGGAAGAGATAAAAAGATCATTTGGAGACTGTTTAACCAGACAGTTGAGCCAAAATTTTATAAAGTAAACTAGCCAGAAAATATGATATATAACCTTTCTTTTAGTTTATTATGTAGTACACAGACAGGTAGGCTCTAGCACAGGGCTCGCAAAATTTTCAAGTCGGGCTACCAAAATGCATAACCGGTCTGCCCGACGGGCTATCTGAAATAGTGTAATCAAATTCCCCTAAACTTCTGCCTCGCCCTCTAAAAATGTGTGATTAAGTGTAAGCTACACAAATTCGTGTTCGCTTCAGTCTTGTTATAATCAGATTCAGCGCGTTCATCTTCAATCCGCAGCGGCGCGCGAGCAGAGTGCACGTCAGAAACAGAGGACAGTGTGTGTGTGTTCATCTTAACCTCATTGGTCTGTCACTGCTCGTCAATGCCAGAATATTTGAGATGACCAATCAAATAGGCGGGCTATATGTTCACAGAAGCTGCTGAGCGCTCATTTTACCAGAGTGACTGACGCTTCAGTTTATAGTCAAGAAAGAGATAAGATGTAAGTAGCTAAACTAAACATTTCATATTTGACAGTTTTTTTAGGTCATCAATGTTAAACGAATGACACAAATAATCAGGCAAACTAAAAGGCTTATGTAACGTGATTCATGTAATGTAATAATTAGTTTACTGTCATTGTGAGGTGTCAAGAAACATTAACAAAGCCGTTTGCATCATGTTGGGCACAAGATTAATAATGAATGTATACATGTTGAGAATAATATAATACAACTTGTAGCCTTCAGTAAATTAAAAAAGTTCATTTTTCGGAGGGGAAGAGACAGGGCAAAATGAAGAGACTGAGAGAAAAAGAAAGAGTGATGGAGATGAGGAGAGAGTAGGTATTGACAATCTACTGCCACTGACATGGTTTTAAAGCTATTTCTTATCCTTTTCTGGCCTTCAAATGTCTTGAAATGCACACATCAGAGAAATAAAAAATTTGAACCCCCTGACAACCTTAAATTTCGGACCTCTTTGATAATAAAGGCCTGTCTACGGCCCTGTGTTAGGAATAAGATCAATAATGAATGTGTATATTGTGAATGAATTTAATAAACTTAGTTAGGCTACCTAGCTTTCCTAGTAGCTTTCAGTAAATGAACGCTTCTGAGAAAATTATTCATAAATCAACCTATCAGTTGACCCTATGTTTACTTTCTTCACTGACATAAGGAAAATAATCAGCTGCATGACATGTTTTTAAAGTTATTGTTATCCAATTTTTGGGACATGTAGATCAGAGAAATAACTTTCCTCTCGAACCCCCCTAACTAACCTACCTCACATCCGGGACCTCAGAAATTATAAAACCCTGCCATCTGCATGTTAATGAAACTAGTTAATAGTGAGCATTAGACCCTAAACTAAAGTGTTCACTTTTTTAGTCATACCCTCATTGGGGGCTGAGCCACAGACTGACTCATGCTCCACACTGGTCACACAAATTCCAGTTCAGTTAGAACCAGATGCAGATTTGTATTGATGATTCTAATTTGATTATTTTACATCCAATTGTTGATATTTGTGTTTAGAAAAAGTTTTTGATTGATGTTTGACTCCTAACCAATTTTGTACATTAAACATTGTCTTTTTATTTGGGCTAGTAAAATCCATTTCGGGCTACCTAAATCTGAAGAGTGCCTGTCCGAAGGGCTACCAGCGATTTTCAAATTTTGCGAGCCCTGTAGCACTACCCAAATCAAACCCGGGTTTGCAGGGGTTTTTTCTTCAAAAGAGCCGGATTAAAACACAAGGTGTAAAGGTGAATGTGTCGCTCTCGTCTCCTTGTTCCAGGTGTGAACAGTGCCTCAGACTCACTTGATCTCTTTCTCAATGGTCTGCTGGTCTCTCATCATTCTGCCCAGCTCCTTCTTCTTGTCTTTCAGCTCGTCCTCCACACGGTCCATGCGTTTCCTGTCCTTGTCAATCTCTTTGTTGCGGTGGGCGAGCTCTCGGTTCAGCTTCTCAATCTCTGATTCTCTGTGGAACAGTTTAAAGAGCTGTAACTGTACATGAGCGCGCACCACCTCGTCCTTCAGCCGCTGGTATCGCTCCGCCTGCACACGACACATGGAGAACACAGCTATTCAGGGTTTCTGACACTCAAACACTGAGAAGAAAGAGAAGATTTAATAGCCCACCTCTTCTTTCTCCTGCTTGGCCTCTTTTCGTTCAGCAGCGATGTTTTTCTTCCGATGGTAGTTAAACTGTGTGTCCTCCTCGGCCTTCACCATTTCTTTCTTGAGTCTGTCGTACTCCTGAGCGAGCTCTCCAGAGCGAGAAATCTCTTCAAACAGAGCAGTTCTCTCTTTAGGGTTCTTCATAGCGATCGACTCCACCGCACCCTGCGGCAGAAAAACACCAGATGCACATCTACACTTAGCTACTTTCTGGACCCCATTTATCTGACCCTGTAACTATAGTAATAAAAAAATCTGAGTAATTCGAACTTGAAGTACAAGCTTGATGATTTTGTGCGTTTTTGCTTACAAAAACTAAAGAGACCCTGGAGAAAGTGCAAAGGAACAGAACAATACAGGGCTGAACGCTGAGGGTTTTTTCTACAGGCACAGTTGAGCCAGTGGTTCAGATTTTTACTTGCCCAGCAAACATTTTTACTGGAACAAAACAAACAAAAAAAGCCCCCAAATCTGCAGAAACCAGTGCCAGAGTTACAGGGTCTTTGTAAGACCTGAAGAAATAAAAATACTGTACATTAGGTGTGTGCAATATTGACAAATTATATCTCGATATTTTCAAAGATTTTGTTGATAATCTATGTGATGGTCAGTTCAGTGAACGCTCATTGTCACGATTAATCAAATGTGTTATAGTTTTGGTAAAGTATTTACATATGTCTCAGTCAAAGTGTAATCTAAAATTTAAGACATTGCATAAGTAAAAAGACTTTATGATCTTAAGTTTTCTTAAAAGCATCATAAGCTACATTGATCGTGGAAACCATTGGTGCCAAATATTTTATGATATACTTATGCCTACGATGCTTTTGAGAAATGCAGCCCAGAACTACATACTAAACAAATCCAATTTGGTCCACTGAAATGACATACTCCACCTTTAAAATCGAACACTTATAAAGAATCAGCTCTAATAACCTGAAAGACAAGGAAGTTCCTGGCCTTGATGAGGATTCCCAGTTTCTCCAGTTCCTCGCTGTATTCAGCCAGACCCACCACTTTACTATTGATGCGGTACTCTGATGAGGAACCTAACGAGACATCAACAGGTCAGATTACTGAAGCAGCCAAACATGGAATCAATCACAATCATGTCCGTTGTGCGCATGAAAGGACATTTGGACAAACATTTTTTATTCCTGAGACTTCCACAGAAGATATGTGTACATGTTTTAATATTTAGACCACTTCGAATCCCAGCCTTGGACCGATCGGCCGGCCAGGGACCAAAATTGATCAAAATTTGTTTATTTATTCTTATTTATAACTTGCAGTTTACTTGTCTTTATTAATCTTTGAAATCTATATTAGTCCAGTTATTTTCGCTGTGGTATTTGTTAAAACCATAGGCAAAAGTTCCTAGTGTAAGTGCTGCTGATTTTTGCTTATGTTATTCAGCTGCAATATATGTTTTGCAAAAACACGCACAATAAAGCCCTGCATTTCAGCCCGAGCCCGACGGCCCCCGACTTATTTACGCCCCTAGTGCCGGGCTACGGGATAATTTTCACGTCATAGTTCACATGCGGGCCGGGCCTCGGGCCTTTTTTGGGTTATCCTTTTTATATTTTTAGACATTAATTCAAATAAAATATGAGAAGTTGACGTCGACGATAGAAAAACAAACATAAAAAGACATTTAATAACCAGTTTTTAACCTATCTTATAATTACACTGACAAATGACTGAGATGACAGTCTCACGCACGCACACTTCTCGTCAGCTCGAGCTGCGCGGCCCGCGATTAAATCATCTGATAATGGAGAATATTAAGAGAAAAAGGTGAGAGACTGTTCTAACTTTTCATTTGATTGGACTTTATTTTCGTTTAACTGTTGGAAACTAGGCCACCGATGTTTTTCGTTTGATTGGATTTTATTTTCGTTTAACTGTTGGAAACTAGGCCACTGATGTTTTTCGTTTGATTGGACTTTATTTTCGTTTAACTGTTGGAAACTAGGCCACTGATGTTTTTCGTTTGATTGGACTTTATTTTCGTTTAACTGTTGGAAACTAGGCCACTGATGTTTGTCGTTTGATTGGACTTTATTTTCGTTTAACTGTTGGAAACTAGGCCACTGATGTTTTTCGTTTGATTGGATTTTATTTTTCGTTTAACTGTTGGAAACTAGGCCACTGATGTTTGTCGTTTGATTGGACTTTATTTTCGTTTAACTGTTGGAAACTAGGCCACTGATGTTTGTCGTTTGATTGGACTTTATTTTCGTTTAACTGTTGGAAACTAGGCCACTGATGTTTTTCGTTTGATTGGATTTTATTTTCGTTTAACTGTTGGAAACTAGGCCACTGATGTTTTTCGTTTGATTGGACTTTATTTTCGTTTAACTGTTGGAAACTAGGCCACCGATGTTTTTCGTTTGATTGGACTTTATTTTCGTTTAACTGTTGGAAACTAGGCCACTGATGTTTTTCGTTTTATTGGACTTTATTTTCGTTTAACTGTTGGAAACTAGGCCACCGATGTTTTTCGTTTGATTGGATTTTATTTTCGTTTAACTGTTGGAAACTAGGCCACTGATGTTTTTAGTTTGATTGGACTTTATTTTAGTTTAACTGTTGGAAACTAGGCCACCGATGTTTTTCGTTTGATTGGACTTTATTTTCGTTTAACTGTTGGAAACTAGGCCACTGATGTTTTTCGTTTTATTGGACTTTATTTTCGTTTAACTGTTGGAAACTAGGCCACTGATGTTTGTCGTTTGATTGGACTTTATTTTCGTTTAACTGTTGGAAACTAGGCCACTGATGTTTTTCGTTTGATTGGACTTTATTTTCGTTTAACTGTTGGAAACTAGGCCACTGATGTTTTTCGTTTGATTGGACTTTATTTTCGTTTAACTGTTGGAAACTGGGCCACTGATGTTTTTCGTTTGATTGGACTTTATTTTCGTTTAACTGTTGGAAACTAGGCCACTGATGTTTTTCGTTTGATTGGACTTTATTTTCGTTTAACTGTTGGAAACTAGGCCACTGATGTTTTTAGTTTGATTGGACTTTATTTTCGTTTAACTGTTGGAAACTAGGCCACTGATGTTTTTCGTTTGATTGGACTTTATTTTCGTTTAACTGTTGGAAACTAGGCCACTGATGTTTTTAGTTTGATTGGACTTTATTTTCGTTTAACTGTTGGAAACTAGGCCACTGATGTTTTTCGTTTGATTGGATTTTATTTTCGTTTAACTGTTGGAAACTAGGCCACTGATGTTTTTAGTTTGATTGGACTTTATTTTCGTTTAACTGTTGGAAACTAGGCCACTGATGTTTTTCGTTTGATTGGACTTTATTTTCGTTTAACTGTTGGAAACTAGGCCACTGATGTTTTTCGTTTAATTGGACTTTATTTTCGTTTAACTGTTGGAAACTAGGCCACTGATGTTTTTCGTTTGATTGGACTTTATTTTAGTTTAACTGTTGGAAACTAGGCCACTGATGTTCTTCGTTTGATTGGACTTTATTTTCGTCTAACTGTTGGAAACTAGGCCACTGATGTTTTTCGTTTGATTGGACTTTATTTTCATTTAAGCGTTGGAAACTAGGCCACTGATGTTTTTCGTTTGATTGGACTTTATTTTCATTTAAGCGTTGGAAACTAGGCCACTGATGTTTTTCGTTTGATTGGACTTTATTTTCGTTTAGCTGTTGGAAACTAGGCCACTGATGTTTTTTGTTTGATTGGACTTTATTTTCGTTTAACTGTTGGAAACTACTGGAAAAAAGAATGGCCATGTTCTGTGGTGCATTTTTGAGGTAAGATCACCTGCAAGTTAGTTTGTTTTTTATTTATTTAATTTAATTGGTTTAGATTGTAGGCATTTGATCATTTCGTTTGCGACCAGCCTGAGCCTGCCTCAGTATTTCAAAAAAAATTGTTCTACTCACTGTGGTTTAATAAATAAACATTTATTAAACTAACTGTCTGTGTGATATGCCTTAAGTGTTTTATATCTATGGATTTTATTGTAGCCAAGTAAAGTATTAGCGTTGATTTGAGAGGTTAAATTGATAAAAAATGTTTTACTTGCTGTCGGCTCGGCTGCTTGGTCGTCATTTAAAAATAAAAATGCTCTTAATTAACTTAATAAATAAATGAAAAGAAACATAACTAACAAAACGGACCTATTTTAGTGGCTGCAAATAGGGCAGGCTGTCGCTGTGCAACGAGAAAAAAAAAATGAAAAAACGGGCTCGGACTCGGGTCGGGCTGATCATTTTGAGGAGCTGTCGGACACGGGTCGGGCTCGGGCCTTGATTTGAGGCCTGTGCAGGGCTCTAATGCACAATAAACAATTGATATCTAAATGATTGACCCATTGTTTTTATCTTATTGGAATCAAAACTGGGAATCGATAAGCAGAATCGTAATCGCTAAAATTCAAACGATACGCAACCCTATTATTTGTGCAGTTCGGTCCAGTGGAGCAGCAGCCAACGCTTGAGCAGTGTGTGGCGTACCGATGATGATCCTGGAGAAGGTCAGCTCCTGTCCGCTGTCCTGCTGGTACACCATGCTCACGAACGCTCGGTTAGCGGCAGGTTTACCCACTGGAGCTCCATGAATCAAATCCTTCAGTGTTTTCACACGCAAGTTACTGGTCTTCTCTGCCAGAACAAAGCTGATAGCATCCATGAGATTGGATTTGCCTGATAATAAAAAAACTTTCATTAGATAAATGTCAATAAAAGACAATTGAGATACAGCACAAAAAGAAAACTAGATTTCATTTAGAATCACAAGCTTGGGTTGTAACGATACCCTCATGTCACGATTAGTTAAATATCACGAAACTGAACTCACGATACGATATTATTGCGATCTCCAAGATATATGATAAAAGGTAATCAAAATGTACTATTGATTAAAAAGCTTGGATTTGGTGCTGGAAACCCAACGCACAGGACAATAGAGACACCAGAATAACAATAATCATGATTCTGGAGCTGAAAATACAGAATTATTTCAGACGAATCTGCTTGCACTCTTTCACAGACTAGATATATTTAAAATAATGTAGGCCATTTCTACTGGTAACATCAGACATTTGGCTTCATCAGGACACACAAATATTCATTGCATTATTATACATTATATTCAACGTTGTATATATATATATATATATATATATATATATATAATAAACACGTTATATAAACTCTGTTAACTTAATGCTTTTCTCAAACAGTCATTTTTATTTTTAACTATCCACAATATATATTGTCACTAACTACCCACGATACATATTGTTCCATTTTTGTATCGCGACATATATTGTGACACGATATATTGTTAGACTCCTATCACAATCTCTTCATTCGATTCTGATGTTGATTTGATATTTCTTCATTTGGATATATCAGGTACAGAACACATTATTTTCATTAGAAAAAAATCTTTCAAATAAAGCTGTACACTATACAGTGAACCCTGTAGGTACACATTGTTAAAATAAAAACAGAAAGGGTTGCAACTGTCTATAAGTCAATTCATTTTGGGGGGAAAAAGCTTCTATACAAATATCCTCGGATTTGCTGTTGCACTGAATACACACTGTGAATTAAGAAAATGTACAATTGAAATCTATGTTCTGGTTCTGGAATGTTTATTATATGTGCTTTGGTGTGCACAGTGTTGTACTATATTGACTCCTTATAGCCTTTGAACAGCGGTTGTCCTTTTTGCTCTGAAAGTGACTCTCCTAGAGACTCTGAGCTCCTCCAGCCACAGAATCCTGCACGAAACACTAATAATAATAATAATAGCAATAAAAAACTAGTCTTATTGGATGGCTCAAAAACAGTAGATGTGGCCTTTGATAAGTCAAGTAGTGAGATTTTTTTAAACTGATCACTTTATTGGCACTGAAAGAGGTCTGAGTAATTTTTTGTAAAGTGTACATCCAAGTGTAAAAGGCCTTGATACCACATGTACATGTGTATACCTCATCTGAGCTGCAGTACAGCCTGCAAACAGCTGCAGGAATAACACTTCATATGCAGCTTTCATATCACCCTTTATAGTGCAAAGATGGGGTTCATTGATACTGATTTTATTTGATTGGTAAATTACTTGATTTAACTAATTGATATGTTAACGAATTTGACAAAAGATGACGGGGACGTCATAAACTGACGCTTATTTGAATACGGACATACGGAGTATAAATGAATTCAGAATGTGCATGTGTTAATATATCAAAACGAGTAATTATCCTACATTGTTTATTAAAAGAATTGATGAGTGAGAATGATGAATTGATTTATTAAAAGTTGTTATTAATAGAAGCGAACTGTGAACGCGCTTAACTTACCTGATCCATTCGGCCCAATAATCGCTGTAAACTTGTGGAAAGGCCCGATTATCTGTCTGCCTTTGTAGGACTTAAAGTTTTCGATCTCTATTAACTTTAGGTAGCCCATGGCGAATTACTTGTTCCGGGGAGTCTGATAAAACATATAAATGTGAAGCTGTTCAGAGCGCCTAACGTTAATGCTAGCACGAAAAAAGAAAGCAGGCTAACATCGACTCTGAGCACTTCAAATATATTCAACGACAGACTAATATATCTCTAAAATAACCTGCACTTCAAAGCAGAACAAACTAAAATTAAACTAATATATATTTGTGATATTCGTTATAACACAACTAAAACAGGCGGCCATTGAATCCCGCTGCAGCGCGCGCGATAACTGTCTGTTCCATAAACACAACATATATCGCGAGAAGATGCAAATATATTCTTAAACATGAAGAATATCGCGAGAATTTAGTACTGCGTCAGACGCCCCGCCCCACATGGCAAAGCACAGTGTGTGTGTGTGGTTTGTGTTCCTTCTCCAGATTGAAGTGATGTCCTATGAGGAAGTCTTTAAATCTTCATATTGCTGGGACTTAATGATATAATTAATTTATCCCAAATTAAGCTTTAATGTACGTCGAAAATGCATCACTATGGATACAAAGGTATTGCAAAGGCACCATCTAGCGGCCATTGGCGGATGCGCGTTACAGTTGCGCTCCGCACAGGAAGTTCGTTCGGAGAAGTGTGTGTGGTGTTTAGGTAATGCTTTAGGTATTGTATATCCCTAAAGTATAATTTAATGCAAGACAAGAAGTTCTAGTTATGCCACTGCCACTTCATGGCTTCGTCTTTTCTGGAGTATTTCTATGGTCCCATCACAAGATATAGGCTATCATAACTTTATTACCAGAACTCTACTGTACATCTGCAGATTGTAGATACTGTATGTTAGAGAAATTGGGACGGTCACGTGTCCCACCGTCACTATATCAAAAACACAACACACACACACACACACAAAACCTATACATCGACAAACAACAATCAATAATTAAAAAATAACACCACAAAGTTGAAATAATAACTAATAAATGTGCAACAAAGTATCTGTATCAATGAATCTAATTATAAATAAACATCCAATATATAAATAAAGTGTCGGCTTTAATGATAGCATGAACAGTCCAACGCAAAATGAGATAAAGTTTGTTTAAACATCCAAAATGATGTAATGGATCGAATATCTGCTGGTAAATTATTCCAGTCTATAGGGCTTTAAACATAAAAGCTATTTTACCAATGGTTATTTTTTTTCAAAAATAACTAGGATATTTAAAATAAATACATTTAAATATAAATTGAAGCTGATGAATATCTTTCTACTGCAATTATCCACTCCGTGTCGGGCTTTTATTCCTTACATACATTGCACACGTTTAGGTGTACTGATCTTTCATTATTACTATTTTAACATTTTATAAATATTGCAAAGTCATTCAAATTGACAGCAAAATTGTCTATATAATTTGAAACCCTGATCTGTGAAATGGCATGACTGCAATAGGCTTGATTATAAAAGGGTTTCTTCACTTCTGGCTACACTGCAGTGTGTGTGGCGTAAACCACACCAGACACTAGGAACGCAGTAAATGAGAACTGGAAAATAGCTTTATTTGTTTACAAAATACAAAGAAATGTAACAGTTAAAAGAGTTGAGTGCAGATGAATTGTGCTTGTGGAGTATTAGATGTGTGTGTGTGTGTGTGTGTGTGAAGGCTGGTTATGATGATGTCCTCTGGCTGCTGGTGTCCACAGTGCTGGCCTCTCTGAACTGCTGAGTCCAGCTCTGAGGATCCTGCTCAAACAGCTGCGGAGAACACACACACACACACACACACACACACACACACACACACACACACACACACACACACACACACACACGGTTACGCACTTCATTGAGATACATCTGTTCAACTGAAAGGCATTACACTCATGCATAAATCACCATGGCTGTTCGAAGTCATTTTAAGGGTAAATCTTGGTCAAGAACATGTCAGGGCCATACATCAGCCAAAACTAAAATTGTTTAAAAGAGTTAAAGCTTATTTTAAAGACCTTGTGCAAAGCAATGTGCTTTTAGTCTGTTTATTAGCTAATAGACAATGGATGCAACACGACAGGCGTGAAAAAGACCAAAATGTAACAGCTGGGACAAGACATTTGAAAAGATAGGTTATGGTTTATCAAATTTAATTTATTACAAGGCAGAGTGGTGATATTAGGGTTACACACATATATATAATTATATAAAGGATATATTATATATAGTATTTAAATGACAAACTGAGAAAATGTAAATAATTAAATAAATAAAAAAACAGATATTCATGGGAAAAATCTATATGGATGACTGTGTTTTGCTTGTACTTATCAAAGGTGCACATATGAGGGCAGAGCGTTTAGATTAAAAGATTGAGATTAAAAAAGAGAGACTTACAGAAAGCAAGAAAGGGAGGGAATAATGGTTATTGATAAATAGGTGCTGAACATTTCAAATATGTGTGTATTTCACCATTCAAGCGCAATAAGCCACAGAACTGATTTCAGGATCACACACACTGTCTGAGAAGCATCTTTCTGTCACACTTCGAGTGTGTGTCGCACAGAAAGCTGTCTGTCAGCACGTGAGCACTGAACCTCTCCGGCATGGCTTACTGCCATTTTAATAACTCATCAAGCATGTTTCCGCTCTTTATTCCCTTATTCACCCATGTGACCGTGATGGACTTGAATGGATTGTTTGTAAAGTGCATGAAATAGACAAATCTTTTTTTTCTTTATTCTTTTGTTGTTGTTTGTTTTTGACCAAAGAAACAAAACAGATAATAAATGGATTGGAATATCCAACTTTATTTTTTAAAGGTATGGACACTGCATTTTATTTTTAATCTGTTCCAGAAAAAAAAGAAAAAAAAACACGTCAAAACCAAGAATCTACAAATAGGACAAATATGCGCCTACAATTACAGAGTAACTTCCCCGAAAAGTTATTAAAGACATCGTTAAAATAATCGTGACTACAGTGGCTCAATCTTACGTTTATCAAGCGACGAGAATACTTTTTGTGAACAAAAATTCACTTTTTGTGCGCTTTATTTCAACTATTGATTTCCTTCTCTGTGGGCTTTGAGTGAGTTCACTCGTGTAACAGCGTATGCTTCTGTTGTTGAACGTCACACGCATCACACACATGACCAGCGTCGGCCAATAGTGAGCCTGCGTGTGACGTAGCTCTACGCTATCACACTACGCTAACTGACTCGAGGCCCATAGAAAAGGAAATGAAGAGTTGAAATTAAGTCATTATTTTTGTTTTTTTGTGCACAAAAAGTATTCTTGTCGCTTGATGAACTTAAGATTGAGCTACTGTAGTCACTTGGACTATTTTAACGATGTCTTTAATAACTTTTCGGGGAACAAATTTCAATCCCTTAGAAGCCTATGGAGGAATGATCCAGCTCTCAGATTTCATCACAAATATCTTAATTCGTGTCCCGAAGATGAACGAAGGTCTTACGGGGTTGAACAACATTAGGGAGAGTAATTACTGACAGAATCTTTTTTTTTGTGTGTGAACTATGCCTTTAAGCTGTATTTTAAAGCATTTCAATAACACTTGTTCCCCGAAAAGTTATTAAAGACATCGTTAAAATAGTCCAAGTGACTACAGTGGCTCAATCTTAAGTTCATCAAGCAACGAGAATACTTTTTGTTGTAACTAAAAATAACGGCTATATTTCAACTATTCATTTCCTTCTCTATGGGCCTCTAGTCAGTTAACATAGTGTGATTAATTCAAGCTACGTCACACGTAGGCTCACTATTGGCCGACTACTGACGTACAACACAGAAGCGCTGCGCTGTTACACTAGTGAACTCACTCGAGGCCCACAGAGAAGGAAATGAATAGTTGAAATAAAGTCGTTATTTTTGTTTTTTTGTTCACAAAAAGTATTCTCGTCGCTTGATAAACTTAAGATTGAGTCACTGTAGTCACTTGGACTATTTTAACGATGACTTTAATAACTTTTCGGGGAACAAGTTTCAATCCCTTAGAAGCCTATGGAGGAGTGATCCAGCTCTCAGATTTCATCAAAAATATCTTAATTTGTGTCTGAAGATGAACGAAGGTCTTACGGGGTTGAACAACATGAGAGTAATTACTGACAGAATTTACATTTTTGGGTGAACTATCCCTTTAATACTAAACAAGGGGTGTGGCCAAAATTACTGTATGTGAACCTACAAAGTTGTTTTTTTGTCAAATAAAAAAGATTTATCAGTGTTACCTGGGTGAAAGTAAGAAGTAAAACTGAACAGACCTCTCCAACGAACTCCAGCATCTTGAGTTTGGACACCTCCTTCTCGGCCCGCAGACCCCAGCGAAACTCAAACTCCACCGGCTCCGTGTGAGGAATCTTCACATACTCCAGATACCTCAAACACACACACGAGACATACACATGAACATGAAAACAGGTGCCTCAGCGTTACCAGCGGTCAGAAGAAGCTTCAGCCCTCGTGTTGTCAGCAAAGGCCTTCACAGGAAGCGTCATCATCAAGTTATTCCACACCTGTATGAGTTTCTTTCTTCTGATGAACACAGATGATGTTTGGAAGAATGTCAGTAACCAGACAGTTGATTGGTTTCCTGTACGATTGGTTTCAGTTGACATTGACTGCCATAGTATTATTATTTTTTCATCCTATGAGGTCCATCAACTGTCTGGTTACTGACATTCTTCAAAACATCTTCTGTGTTCATCAGAAGAAAGAAACTCATACAGGTTTGGAATAACTTGAGTTTTCATTTCTAAGTGAACTATTCCTCTAACCGTTACCCACTAGGCTCCATCTAAAGCACACATTTCATTAACTCAGTGCCACTATGGTTATAGTCATAGAAGCATGTCAGGAGTCATCTGATGAAGATCGTGAATCTCTTGCTGTCTTCATTCTGCTGGACCCCTTTATAGTGTATGGTGTGATATAAACCAGCTGTTCATGGTCTGAGGAACAGCGGCTCTGAACACACCAATCACCCGGGATCACACACACAACCTCTGGTACATCAGTCACTACTCATTATAGCGAGTCAGGCTAACAGCTGGCGGGGCCAATAGCCCAAAGTAAAGCGGTGTTTCCACTGTGGGGCCAGTAGCCTTAAAACACACCCTATACACACCTCCATAAAACAACACACAACCTCACCGCTTCTGCTGCGGACTGAAAACTAGCTAACCAAGACAGTGATTTATTAAACTTGTGTCAGGAGTGCACATCAATAATGCTGAATCAAACTTCACATGAAAAGAACACACACATATTCAGTTGCACCTGCTTTATTTATTTGTGACCACAGTCAGGAATGCACAAAACTACTGCATTAAGTCCAAAGGCTTACGCATTTAGAAAAATATTGATACAACATCATATGTTTACATCACTTTCCTTTAGAAAGAAAGAGTGAGCATCTCTCTGAGTTTCTCATGATGTGACGTGATGATACGGTGACGTCTCTTTACAGTTATCCTCCAGCCAGAGTTCAGGAGAAGAGGACAGCAGCTCTGAGTTACACGGGTTCACAGAGAGCAGGGCTGTGTCCCGAATCACCAGTAAGCCAGTGTTTGAGGGGACAGCCATTAGTAGTGGTGTCCGAAACGGTCACGCCACCATCATGTTATCAAGAACGCTCATTCAATCCCATAATGCACCACAATAATGAGTGTACAACCGATGTATGCTAAACGGCTAGAGAATACCCATAATGCAGTTTGACGGTCGTGCTGAACGAGTTCACGCGTCTGACCAGAAGATGGCGCCGCAGCTGAAGCAATCATCCATACATGCATTCTCCAAACCGCTGGTCCAGCGTAATATCATTCAGGTATAAATTACTTTTTAATCGTTTAATTAAGGTTTATACATGCTAGTTTCCATTTCAGAGTTCAAGATTTCAGAGTCCTTTCATCACTGGAGCTGCCAGTGTGCTAAGTTTCAATGAATAAACCGCACAAACTATGCAAAAGCAGCAGCCCTTCCAGCACTCAGTGTCCGAATTCACTCACTCGTTTCACTCACTCTTCAAGTGGACTAATTAGTGGGAGTAATGTAGGGACTGGTGAATGAGGGTTTAGGGAGAGATTTTAAACACAGTCCATGTTTTTTTATGACATATGAGGATGCATTAGTCCGGTATCAGCAAATGCACAGGGAGAAGAAGAGACCGATAAGACATGAATAAGAGCCATAAATAAATACACCATTATAATCATATATGATTCGTCTACAATCTTCAAGCTGTCTCTGGTATTTGGGAAAAAAAATTGTATATTTATTATGGCAATGGTTAGCATAAGTAGGCTTTAGCGTCGCATATAAATATTATTTCTCTCTCATACGGTGATCAAAGGTGCACATATTAGGGCAGACGTGATTGCACACTGCCGCACACACTCGCGGCCACTGCCGCACACACTGCCGCGGCCACTGCCGCACACACTCCCGCGGGCACTGCCGCACACACTCGCGGCCACTGCCGCACACACTGCCGCGGCCACTGTCGCACACACTCCCGCGGGCACTGCCGCACACACTGCCGCGGCCACTGCCGCACACACTCCCGCGGGCACTGCCGCACACACTCGCGGCCACTGCCGCACACACTGCCGCGGCCACTGTCGCACACACTCCCGCGGGCACTGCCGCACACACTGCCGCACACACTGCCGCGGCCACTGCCGCACACACTCCCGCGGGCACTGCCGCACACACTGCCGCGGCCACTGCCGCACACACTGCCGCGGCCACTGCCGCACACACTCCCGCGGGCACTGCCGCACGCACACACTCCCGCGGGCACTGCCGCACGCACACACTCCCGCGGGCACTGCCGCACGCACACACTCCCGCGGGCACTGCCGCACACACTGCCGCGGCCACTGCCGCACACACTCCCGCGGGCACTGCCGCACGCACACACTCCCGCGGGCACTGCCGCACGCACACACTCCCGCGGGCACTGCCGCACGCACACACTCCCGCGGGCACTGCCGCACGCACACACTCCCGCGGGCACTGCCGCACGCACACACTCCCGCGGGCACTGCCGCACGCACACACTCCCGCGGGCACTGCCGCACGCACACACTCCCGCGGGCACTGCCGCACGCACACACTCCCGCGGGCACTGCCGCACGCACACACTCCCGCGGGCACTGCCGCACGCACACACTCCCGCGGGCACTGCCGCACGCACACACTCCCGCGGGCACTGCCGCACGCACACACTCCCGCGGGCACTGCCGCACGCACACACTCCCGCGGGCACTGCCGCACGCACACACTCCCGCGGGCACTGCCGCACGCACACACTCCCGCGGGCACTGCCGCACACACTCGCGGGCACTGACGCACACACTCGCGGGCACTGACGCACACACTCGCGGGCACTGACGCACACACTCGCGGGCACTGACGCACACACTCCCGCGGGCACTGACGCACACACTCCCGCGGGCACTGACGCACACACTCCCGCGGGCACTGACGCACACACTCCCGCGGGCACTGACGCACACACTCCCGCGGGCACTGACGCACACACTCCCGCGGGCACTGACGCACACACTCCCGCGGGCACTGACGCACACACTCCCGCGGGCACTGACGCACACACTCCCGCGGGCACTGACGCACACACTCCCGCGGGCACTGACGCACACACTCCCGCGGGCACTGACGCACACACTCCCGCGGGCACTGACGCACACACTCCCGCGGGCACTGACGCACACACTCCCGCGGGCACTGACGCACACACTCCCGCGGGCACTGACGCACACACTCCCGCGGGCACTGACGCACACACTCCCGCGGGCACTGACGCACACACTCCCGCGGGCACTGACGCACACACTCCCGCGGGCACTGACGCACACACTCCCGCGGGCACTGACGCACACACTCGCGGGCACTGACGCACACACTCGCGGGCACTGACGCACACACTCCCGCGGGCACTGCCGCACACACTCGCGGGCACTGACGCACACACTCGCGGGCACTGACGCACACACTCGCGGGCACTGACGCACACACTCCCGCGGGCACTGACGCACACACTCGCGGGCACTGACGCACACACTCGCGGGCACTGACGCACACACTCGCGGGCACTGCCGCACACACTCGCGGGCACTGCCGCACACACTCCCGGGCACTGCCGCACACACTCCCGGGCACTGCCGCACACACTCGCGGGCACTGCCGCACACACTCGCGGGCACTGCCGCACACACTCCCGGGCACTGCCGCACACACTCCCGGGCACTGACGCACACACTCGCGGGCACTGCCGCACACACTCCCGGGCACTGCCGCACACACTCCCGGGCACTGCCGCACACACTCCCGGGCACTGCCGCACACACTCGCGGGCACTGCCGCACACACTCGCGGGCACTGCCGCACACACTCGCGGGCACTGCCGCACACACTCGCGGGCACTGCCGCACACACTCGCGGGCACTGCCGCACACACTCGCGGCTCACTTTGGCCCGACAGTGGAAACACGGCTAAAGTGTTGAAAGTGAGGCTTGGGAAACACCACACCATTAAAGAAAGACACGTTCACTTACTTCTGCCGTACAAACTCATCTGTGACCACCTTCTTCACATCACCAAACTCGTCATGCTTCTCCCTGTGAGGAGACACACTGATTTATTACGAAAGAAAAAAGGTAATCAGTTAAAGGATCTTGATCACCAACCCTGGATCCACGCGCATCTTCTTGAGTGTATTCCACACCAGATCTACAGCATTGATGAAAACACAGGAACAAACATCAGCAAGTGATCAGCAGGGGGGTGTGTGTGTGTGTGTGTGTGTGTGTGTGTGTGTGTGTGTGTGTGTGTGTGTGTGTGTGTGTGTGTGTGTGTGTGTGAGTGATGAAGCACTCACTCTCTTTGATGACACCACCCTTCATGAAGATGACACTGAGAACCACAAACAGCAGACCCTTCTTCGGGTTTACAGGACGCCTGTGTGGACAGAGGGAACAGTGGATCTCACAACTGTTTCTGGTTCATATTTCAGTCCAAAGTCTGTCTACTATATCCAATACTGCAATGAGACATTTCCATGGCAACGGAAAGTTCAATAGATAGTCTGATCAGAATTGTCACATTCACATTATTGCTCACGCAATATGTGTGAAACAGGCCTGATCGATAGATGAACATCCATTAAGCAGAGGTGGACAGTAACAAAGTACATTTACTTGATACTGTACTCAAGTACACTTTTTGAGTATCTGTACTTGAGTATCATTTTTATCATACTTTTTACTCCACTACATATCTGTCAAGATCCTTGAGTAGAAAGTAGTAACGTCAGTCAGGGGATGATTTTGGTTTGGAAACGAAAATTGGGTTGACGTCAAAGCCAAAACACTTTAAATAGGGCATTATTTGAGGGATCAGCCATTTGGGTGTCCGAAACCATTGTGAACGTTATGGAGTGCACTTATTCAATCTCACATTCAATCCCACTACTGGAACTGGCATCTAGAAATAATGTGATATTGATATGAGGGCAGGCATAGATTCAGAGGCATAAGATACTGTAAGTATTACATACAACAATAATAAAACAATGCATTAACATTTACTTTTGTTTTTAAAAATGAGTACTTCTATACTTTTACTTTAGTAAGAATCGGTCTTAACAACTTTCACTTGTAACGAGTAATATTTGACCAGTAGTATCTGTACTTTCACTCAAGTTTAAGTTGTGTACTTTGTCCAGCTCTGCTTTTAAGGGCACACGCCACACTGTTGTTAAAATTAATATTCATCCATCAATATTACGGATCTGCCTGCACTGACACTACTGTATGAGAACTGAGCTGGACGATGACATCACTGTTGATGTCAAAATGAACTGATTTTATTAATGATGGACTTTCTGGAGTTAGTGAAGAGAACTGAAGTGAGTTCAGCTGAAGTGTTTTAGAGCTGCTGTACAGCCGGATCACCGAATCATTCTCCTGTTATCTCTGTAAAGCTGCTTTGAAACATTCTGTATTGTAAAAAGCGCTATAGATGTAAAGGTGACTCGACGTAAACCCAGATTTACAAAATAAAGTAATTTGTAATTAGAATTGAATTAGTACGCATCCAGCCTGAACTCATTTTGAACACAAACACAGCACTAATAACCAGCAGCTTGAGGTTTAACGGATGTTCATGTACACGACACCAGCGTTGTGTGTGTCTGAAACACTAACGGTTAAAAACAGCTTTCAAAGTGCAAGTGTTCAAAACCATACAGTTATCCTCAAAAAACACAAAGAAAAAACGTTTCAGTTTTTAGTACATCGTTGTCATGTAAAGGTATCCTTAACTCTGGGTAAACATGCTCAAATATTTAATTTGTGCTATTTCAGTGAATTTCAATCTTCATATTATGGAAGCCTTCGTTACTGCATATTGTTTTCTTTTGACTAATACATTGTACATGGAAGCGTGTTATAGTAGTGCTTATCCATAGTGTGTGTGTGTGTGTGTGTGTTACTTACATACTCACAGGCTCTCCTTGAATGGGATCCAGCTTATTGACCAGGATATAAATATGATTTTTGGGATCAGTCTCCACCAGCTTTAGTCCAAACACCTGCATCGCATCACACACACACACACACACACACACACACACACACACACACACACACACACACACACACACACACACACACACACACACACACACACACGAGTTGAGCTCTGCTCATATTCACAATATAAAGGCCCTTCAGTCGAGGTGTTCAACACCAGCATCTCTCTCTCTCACACACACACACACACACACACACACACACACACACACACACACACACACACACACACACACACTCTCTCTCTCTCTGTCTCTCTCACACACACACAGACAGACACACACACACACACACACACACACGAGTTCTGCTCATATTCACAATATAAAGGCCCTTCAGTCGAGGTGTTCAACACCAGCATCTCTCTCTCTCTGTCTCTCTCACACACACACAGACAGACACACACACACACACACACACACACACACACACACACACACACACACACACACACACACACACACACACACGAGTTGAGCTCTGCTCATATTCACAATATAAAGGCCCTTCAGTCGAGGTGTTCAACACCAGCATCTCTCTCTCTCACACACACACACACACACACACACACACACACACACACACACACACACACACACAGACACAGACACAGACGAGTTCTGCTCATATTCACAATATAAAGGCCCTTCAGTCGAGGTGTTCAACACCAGCATCTCTCTCTCTCTCTGTCTCTCTCACACACACACACACACACACACACACAGACACAGACACACACACACACAGCTGTACCTGCTCAAATGTACGGCACACTCGATTGATGATATCAGTGTAGAGGAGTTTGTAGTCCTTTATCACATGTTTGCCAATGTCTGCAGAAATCAGTCAAAAGACAGAAAACAATGAATATGAATTAAATAAACAAAATATTTATATTATGAATAATTATTTCTCTGTAAAGCAGTTCTGTGACAGGGATCTAATAACGTGTAATTCTCTGACTACACAAGACAAACCTGCTCTTCGGATGGGTATCTTCTTTTGGTCTTTAATCAAGATGAACTGGACCACCTCTGCCACCTCGCCACAAAAGCAGAGAAACATCCAAATAATACTATTACTGATCAACATGTTTATCTTAATTCATATATGTGAAACTTGTTATTGTTTTGGAGCACACTAGCTTTAACTCACAGGCACTCTTTAATTACCAGACTAACTCTTTCACATGCAGAACATAAGATGTAGAAAAGAGAAGAGATCATAAAGCACCTTGCGGTCCATCTGGTCAGATGTGAAGTTCTCTCGGGCTCTCTGGACCTGTGATGATGACACCAGGCTGAAGGAGACCTCCTCCTCATTCAGTGATGCCTGAGAGCGCTACACACACACACACACACACACACACACACACACACACACACACACACACACACACACACACAATGTGTTGTTCTTTTAAAGTGTTGAACTTCTTACCAAAGCAGCTCTCAAAACTCAGAATTTAAGTTACTCTTCAGTTTTAAAACAAGTATATTTAGTTTATTGAACACGTTTGTAAATGTGATTTCTTACTCTCTGGGTTTTGTTCTGAGAAGCTGAAACCGATTTCTTCCTCTGAGACATAGCGATCGATCCCTGAGTATTACACACACACACACACACACACACACACACACACACACACACACACACACACACACACACACACACACACACACACAGAAATAAATACAATACATAAATCCATGTAACGTTACCGTTTCTCCCTCTCATTTTGAATGTTACAAACTCGATACGTTACGCGTTACGACATTAACATCAGGAACAACAGATTCAATTAGATAAACCATTAACATTACATATGTTTGAATAAATTACGTAAATAATAATGATAATAATAACAATACAGGATAAGATGTTTAAAACAGTTTTCACCTGTGAGTGATGCTCTTATCAAAGCAGTTTCCCGGTCCTTGTTTCTTCTTCTTCTTCTTCTTCTTCTTCTTCTTCTTCTTCTTCTTCTTCTTCTTCTTCTTCTTCTTCTGCCGACACACCGCCGCCACCTGCTGGACAACAGCGCCAGGGCTTCCACAACATGTATTTATTTATTTATTTATTTATTTATTTATTTATTTATTTATTTATTTATGTTTGCAGTAAGCTGTTTTGTCGTGTGGATTTAGAAGCTTGTTTCCCCATGGATTAAAAATAAAAAAGATAAAAAATTCCTTTTATCTCACAATTCTGACTTTTTTCCTCATAAATCTCATTAATCAACAAGATGCCCTTTTAAGCGTTTTAAAAGGTGCGCTTTTAAATTTTTTTATTATTTTTTTATAGTGTACGGGTGGCGACTGTACATTTTAATTTACACACAGCTGGCTGGGTGGAAAATAAACTTTATGTCGAGTCAAAAATAAAGCATTAAATTAAGAGATACATTTTCAAAAAAACAATCATTTACTCAATTTGATTCTATTTATTCTACATGCAATTCGTACCAATTGCCGTTAGAGGAGGCAATTGTAAACGGTTGAAAGATGTTCTGCAAGCTCAGGGAAATAGTAGTAAAGTCCATTGAAAGCAGATGATCAATGAAGAAAGCCCACAGACAGTCGAATGAGTAGTTGGGGGTTTCTTGAACATTATATTCTGAAGTACAGCAGTGATAATGGACGAGTCCGACAGAAGAGTTTCTCCTCTGAAGAACTTCGTGGCTGGAGGGGTTGGTGGTCTCTGTCTCTTATTCGCTGGACACCCGCTGGACACTATCAAGGTAAAACTTCCCCAAGAATAACAAGATTCATGAAATAATAGAGCACAATTAAGAGGGACATACATTGACACGGGTGTAATTTATAAAGTAATATTTGTATCTGCTTTAACATGATTTAGCAGGAGCTTTGGGGTGATACATTTGCCATTCATAACATAATAATGCATATAGTGCTATACTGCTATTCTGATACTGTAATATGTAAATAGAAGATCGGGATATATAACAATTATTGTGCAACATTAATTCAGTTCTGGTTTATATGACAGAATTAATCCAGCTGCCAAATATTTACACTTACAGTCATGAATGCATTTTACTTGATTTCTCTTCACAATTCCTTCAGTAAATGATTGCTCAGCAGTTTTAGAGTGGTTCATGTTTCGAGGACAGATGAAGTAACACTGTCACACATTTGTGACTATACTGATATGTTATCCAAAGACACAGAGGGAGCGAATAACACAGATAACACAGCTTTTACTGACATAGGGCTGGATCAGTTTTTATTAGACCACGCTTTATCTCGAATTGTTCTCAAGACACCCTCCAGATAAATGTGTCTTTCTTCACATTGCTGTGAGTTATGTCACGTGTGTATTCATGTTTCCACAGGTCCGTCTGCAAACTCAGGGAAGTGTTGTCTACAGAGGAACATATGACTGTCTCCGAAAGACTGTTTTCAAAGAGGTAATAGCTTTCTGTAAGCTAATGCTATTGGAAAAGCACACATAAAGTTCCCCACTATATGAACATATTTTAGAAGGTATGATGTTCCTCAATTTCAATGCAGAAATGTTTTGTGTTAACACCTACAAAGGCGAAAAAACGTAACTTAACAAAAGTCAAAGGTCAAGAGCCCAACTAAAGTAACGCTGATAACCATGATGGTAACGTCAAACAAAACAATCATTCATCAACATCTAAACCTCTGTTAATTCTCAATAAGAACCTTTATGTCTAACAGAAATAAAGTTAATCTGGTCAGTAATAAGTGAAGCTGGTAATGCTGATTGTAGAGTTGTTTTCCTCTGCTGAGATCCTGAGAGATTTGATGTCTTTTATCTTCAATTAATTTCTTCTAAGACTGTGTCTAAAGAAAGTTGTAGTTTGTGCTCTTATTTCTCTTTCAGTGCTTGTTCACAGCAGGCGTTTGAAGATTGTTTTTTAATAATAATATTCCTGATCAGTTTCATCCTCTCATCATCCCAGATAGCTTAGAAGAACTCGATATTGCAACAGAAACTTGTCCAGCACTTTAGACACAGTTGCTCCTTCGTGCTTAAAGAAGATTAAAGAACATATTCCAACACTGTGGTACAACGAGCACACACTAATTACATTTCATTAGGAAACATGGCATTAGTTTTCACTGTTATGCTGACGATACTCAGCTCTATATTTCTTCACGCCCTTGACGAAACTTACCAATCCACAAAATTAACAGAATGCATAGCTGATATAAAAAACTGAATGACTAGTAATTTCCTACTACTTAATTCTGAAAAAACAGAGATTCTAATTATTGGACAAAAAACTTCCACACGTAATAACCTAGAATACCGTCTAACACTTGATGGCTGCTCTGTTAAGTCCTCGTCGTCAGTTAGGAACCTGGGTGTGCTCTTTGATACCAATCTTTCATTTGAAAGTCACGTGTCTAGTGTCTGTAAAAGCGCATTTTTCCATCTTAAAAATATATCTAAATTACGTCATATTCTCCCAATAACAAATGCAGAACAACTAGTTCATGCGTTCATGACATCAAGGCTAGATTATTGTAATGCTCTACTGGGTGGTTGCCCTGCACGCTTAATAAACAAACTACAGCTAGTTCAAAACGCAGCCGCTAGAGTTCTTACCAGAACCAGGAAGTACGACCATATTAGCCCGGTTCTGTCAACACTGCATTGGCTCCCTATTAAACATCGTATAAATTTTAAAATATTGCTGATATTAAGGTACTAAATGGTTTAGCTCCCCAGTACTTGAGCGAGCTCTTAACGCATTATAGTCCTTCACGTCTATTGCGATATCAAAGTTCTGGCCAGTTGATAATACCTAGAATATCTAAATCGACTGCTGGCGGTAGATCCTTTTCCTATTTAGCACCAAAACTTTGGAACAATCTTCCTAACATTGTCCGGGAAGCAGACACAGTCTGTCAGTTCAAATCTAGACTAAAACACATCTCTTTGGCTTAGCATTCACATAACACACTATAGACTTCTATAATTCAATGTTAGGCTGCATAGATTGGATCTGCCGGGAACACTTCCCATAAATCCTGATGTTCTTGTTACGTTATAAGAAGGATGGCGTCTACGCTAATATTAGTCTCTCGGTTTATCCCGAGGTTTACCGCAGTCCGCCGGATCCAGGCCGTATCCGGATCTGATGAAGGACCTGCGCCTGGACACGACGACAACGCATCCCTGAAGTGTGAGCTAGTCTCTCCCCTGTGAAGGCCTCCTTCCCTTTACCTCTGTACTGATAAACGTTGTCGGGATAATTCCGGTTCACGTGGCTACGCGGAAGCGCTAAACAATTCTGTTGGACCTTGGAACCTATTTCATGGTTTGCGTTCTCAAGCCACCAGGCACTGTTTTGTGCAAAGGAGTGGCCGGATCGCACTATGGGTTTTCAGTTAGCGGACCCTAAGTTAATAACTAATGATCGTTGCTACGGAAGTGAATCAATCAAAACTAACTTTAGCTGGACAATAACTTTATTCTAGAGCTGCTGTAAAGCTAAAACAATCTGTGTTACTTTAATTTCCTATTATCACTGTAAATCTGATTTGAAACAGTCCATATTGTTAAAAGCGCTTTACAAATGAAGGTGACTTGACTTGGCGATAGTGATCCTGACAGGAAGTCTATTATGTAACAGCATCTTTTTTTTCTTGACATTTAATACCAAAGTGTACGCAGTGTGGTAATGTTGTCCAGTGGCTTGAGGTTTTTTTGCTTGAGGTCCTAAATGTGACATTTGACATCCAGTGGTGACCGAATTGGTTTATTGTACTATAAAAGCTCTATAACTGTAATTATTAATACATTTATTCAAGTCATGACAACTTTGGATAAATCTTTAGTGTGTCATATTTTTATATGACAAGTAAAATATAAATTAATTTCCATCAAAATACTTTGATTGGATGCACAACCTTTGACATCAACAACTAAGGATATGAGAAGTAAATTTAAAAGCATATACTTATTTTGCTAACCTGCTGTCTGCAAAGTTATCACAGCAGACATGCGACTCAACAGTTGAGAACCGCTGATTCATTCACATAAACTTCTCTTTCTTTTACCCTGTTTTACTGTCTGCAGGGGGTATTTGGCCTGTATAAAGGGATGGGTGCTCCGCTAGCTGGTGTCACCCCGATGATGGCACTGAATTTCTTTGGCTTTGGGCTGGGAAAGGAACTTCTGCAACGGGACCCCACCGTACCAATCACGTTAGTACAGCAGAGACACGGGACGTTTGTCATTTAAAAGTATGTCAAGTCTGTGCTGAATATGTCACATTTAACACGCTCAATTTCCATGATGTATCTGAAGGTACAATTTGTAGTCTTAATAAAAGCTAATGTATGTTTATCTTCATGTAGCTGAAGACAGCAGCAGGTGAACCGATTTGTTTCTCCTCTTTCCTATGGCTTTATCTCTGTCAGGTACACACAGATCTGCTTGGCAGGTATGCTGGCAGGAGTGTTCACCACTGTGATCGTGGCTCCTGGAGAGAGAATCAAGTGTTTACTTCAGGCAGGGCACATTACTGACACACTCACACTCACACACTACTGTCATAAATACACCTGTATCCATAGTATGGACAGCATTATTATGGTAATAAAAATGAACTTATGAATGAAGCCTAACCAATTTACTATAGCAACATACTGTATAGCTCACTTGACTTCATTTCAACTATTTTACTGTCAGAAAGCACAAGATTTTAACAGAAAAAAACTGTTTTTGAGAACCAAAACACTGTCAATTTAGTTATTTAACACTCTTAGAAGTCCAATACCGTTGATGAAGGAAGATATAAATACTCAGTCGTCAAACAACTTTTTCCCCTTCAAAAACCTTAAAATGCACATATGTAGATGAGGAAAATAAAAAGGGGGAGGGGGGGTGGTTGGCATGCTCACGAACCCCCATAGCAGGATCACTATAGCAAGGACGTCTGTATTTATAAAATCCTGCATATGGCCCTAACTGCACCCAGGACGGAAGTCTTCTGGTAACAGTGAGCTCTTGGCTGTGTTGATTCTGAGTCCTAGGCATTACAAATGGCAGAGGAGCACAGATCTGTGGGAATTCAGTTCCACCTCTGACTGGGCCAGAACGAGCCAGTCGTCGAGGTAGTTGAGGATGCGCATTCCCTTCTGTCTCAGGGGGGAAAGTGCTGCATCCATGCAGGGTTTGGCCCATTGTGTTCATATTCTGGGCTCCTCTGCTCGCCTGTCGTCAATAATCTGTACTGAATTTGAATTTGAACAGGGTGTTTGGAGGAACACTCTGGGCTTTTTAGAGGGTGGTCCCGCCGTAGCGAGACTTAACCCTCCCCTCTTCCTGTATGGATCTTCAGGACTGCTTCGGTGGCTCAGGGTCCAGCATAGTCCCTGACACTTATGCGGGAAACGTTTCGCCTGATGAGGGCGCTGTGGCGGGTGAGAGACTGCAGGCGCTGGTTCGGCTGGCTGTTGAGTCGGCATAGACTTCTGGAGACTCAGAGCTGCAGAGCTGGAGTGCTTGGGCAAGAAGTGTCGCATAGCCTGCGATGCTTTCTGTGCTGTCATAAAAGCTCAGCAAAGCCGTCCACCGCGGGGCCAAAGAGACCAGTGGTGGAAATAGGAGAGTTGAGGAAGGCCGTTATATCCGCATCCTTGATCACGGTCAGATTAAGACATAAGTGGCACTCCAGCGCCTCTAAACTGGCCATGGCTCCTCAAAAAATTTGGGCGGTGGCTTTCGTAGCGCACGGGGCCAGGTCCGTAGTGCTGAGGAGGTCACGAAATGCGTCTGGGTCCGGTGCAGACTCATCCATAGACTGGAGGAGCTTTGCCTGGAACACCTGGAGGACCGCCATGGTGTGGAGGGCAGAGCCGGCCTGGCCAGAGGACGCTTAACCCTCCCAGCGAGGCCTGAAGTTGTCCTGCAGGGTTTGGATGGGTGAGCCACCTTGGACTTCCATCCAATAGCAGCGGGTGGGCAAAGGTGCGCGTACACAATACACAAATGTGAAAATACACACATTGACTTTAATGGAAACCTATTGACTCCGCCGCCGTTCCGCAGTTGGTGGAAATTGCCAGTAACTATTGAGACACACTAGGGAGTAATAATGAGTACCAAGGAAACTAAAAAGAGCGGGAAACAGGAACTAAAGGAAACTGGGCAAAATTCAAAACCAAACAAAACTGTTATAGAAACATGTGATCAGTAAATTTAGTTAAATTTACATCATGTCTGTAAAATCATATTGGGCCTAGTCACAAGAGGGAACATTTATCAATCCCTTGAAACTTCAAAAGAAAGAATAGAATTAAGTACAATTTTGTATTTATTTGACGATTGCATGTGTGTTTTAGACCCAGTCCTCAGCCTGTCAGCTGAAGTACACTGGACCAGTGGATTGTGGACTCAGACTTTATAAGGAAAAAGGAATTTGCAGTGTATACAAGGGCACTGTTCTTACTCTAATCAGAGGTGTGTGTGTGTGTGTGTGTGTGTGTGTGTGTGTGTGTGTGTGTGTGTGTGTGTGTGTGTGTGTGTGTGTGTGTGTGTGTGTGTGTGTGTGTGTGTGTGTGTGTGTATACTGTACTGCACTGTATGTGTGTGTTCTTCAGATGACATCATTTAGTCCCTGACCTGTAAACAACAGGTGTCCTTTGTGGATGCTGCACAGTGACACACACATTGTCTTGGCGAACCAGTTTGTCATGCCATAGCCGTTACTATATTGTGTATTTTATCAGAATAGCAACCCTTACAAAAAGAAATGAAGTATACTTCAATTTCATTTTAATTTAGTAAGTATACTAATTTCAAGGTACTAGTTGTAAACTTGTAAGTGTACTATTTGAATACTAATTGGGACTAAATTGGCCCTCTTTTTTTCCAAGTATACTTAACAGTAGTAAACTTTGAGTACACAACTGGTTTACAACTACGTTTTTCGTTTGTACTGCAACTATATTCAATTCACATTTATTTGTATAGAGCTTTTCACAATACACAGTCGTTTCAAAGCGGCTTTAAAGAAAATGCATGAGTCCACATTACACTTTAGAGTGATCTGTTATTACCGGAGACTGTCTAAGTTATGTTTTTCAGAAATGTACATATACAAATCACAGTTAGCTAACAATGTATTAATTTAAACACAATATAATAATTTAAGTTAGAAACAATGTAATAATTTAAGGCAGAAACAAATCATGTCTGTACCACAAATAAACATATACTGATAGTTTATTTTTGTATTTTTGTAAGGGAATCGTTAATCTGACCACAGCTATACATTCTATGAAGATGATTGTGATAAACACTAACATATTTTTCTTTCTGATTTATTTAGATGTGCCATCGAATGGTATATACTTTCTAACATATGACTACTTAAAGCACTATCTGACCCCTGATGGGGAGAGGTAAGAGTCAATTTGTTGTCCTGGCTATAAATAATATCAAGATTTAGAGGTAATATTCAGTGATTTCCCCAGTGTTCATCATCTCAGCACTTCCAGAGTTCTTCTGGCGGGGGGGATCGCTGGCATGGTAAACTGGCTGATCGCTCTGCCTGCAGATGTGCTTAAGTCAAACTATCAAACCGGTACACCACAAACATTTCTTCTGAATATGTCATTGTCACAGTTGGGAGGGTTACTTTAAAAATGTATTCTGTTACAGTTACAAATTACTTCATAAAAAAGTATTCAGTATAACATAATCAAAGCACCACAATATGGAAGTACTGTAATTTGAGATTCCTTCAAAGGCAAATACAGTCAAACCAAAAATTTCTCGGACATCAGATATTTTATTTCTAGTGTGTGCAGGACACTATAGTTCATTTATGTAAGTAAGGATAGCAAAATAAAGTAAACTGTGACGTATAATTCTTCATACAGTGACTACCAGTAAAATGTATTCAAATTTGGGACCAAAAATTATTCCGACAATTTGACCTGATCATGTTTTTTTCCTTTGATTACACCACAGACTGAACAACATGAAGCATTGCTTGGTAACTGGTTGAGCTAAACTGGTATTATCTAATTGTGTAGTTAAATTTAACAGCTGACAGATATTCAACATAATTCATGTGTGAGAGTCTAACAGAAGGACGGACAAAACCAGTGAAATATCAACTGATCTGATAACTCTTGAGTTCTGCTCATATTTATTACCATTTTCTAAACTCTAACCAATAAACTGTGGTAATGTGAGAAATGTCGAAGGCGTCTGAATAAATTTTGGTTTGACTGTGTGTGAATAAAGTGAAGTAAAGCAATATTGAGGAGAAAGATTGCCATGCACCAGCAGTGGATCAGGTCGTGAGTCATGACGAAACTGAATCAGCTGTCAGTCAGAGATATGCAGATCAGCTCTAACGTCAACCGAATCTACGGTTAAAACAAATCATCCACCGCACCCTCTGATTTAGATATCCTCACCTAATCGTCACATTACAATTATTATAATTCTCAGTGTTAAGCGTGAAGATATGGGAACATATTACGATGAAGTAGGCTGCTTTTCAATTAACATTTATCTATATAAAGTAAAAGTGCATTTCCTTAATAGCTTAAACACAGGCTTTACTACCTTTGTTTAACTAACAACAGTTACTGTTGTCTTTCTATGCACTGGAACCAGTCTGACCTCTGACCTCAACAGGGCGTTTTCTCCTGCAGATCACTGGAGATTTACTCTTCTTCAGACCATTCTCTGTAAACCTAGAGATGGTGTGTGTGAAAATCCCAGTAGATCAGCAGTTTCTGAAATACAACAAACATGCCACGTTCAAAGTCACTGAAATCTTCCTCCTGATTCTGATGCTCAGTTTGAGCTTCAGCAGATCGTCTCCATCATCTCTACATGCCTAAAGCATTGAGTTGCTGCCACGTGATTGGCTGATGAGTGTTAACCAGCAGTTGAACATGTGTACTGTACATAGTAAAGAGGCAGTGAGTGTATACTTTCTATATTTACAGACATGGGATAAATGCATAATAATAAATGATGTTACTCTTATATATTAGCAAGAATACGGTTTTGAATTTTTTATTTATTTTTTAGAATTGCTCAGTAATGGAATTTAGTTAATTGTTAACCAATATAATCAATATAACTTTTATTTAACGTTTAGGAGAAAAGTTTGCTCATAATTAACAAGGGTGCCAATATTCATACTTTGCACGTGACGTCACAAGTGCTGGCTGGCGGGCAAGAACGTCGTTCTCTAGCAACGAAACCCAGTAAACTAATCAAGGATCTTGCCAGGACGTCGCCAGTTTTAATATTCAAAAGTTGGTGTTTTGAGGTGTAAACGACATGCCAGATAGTTGTTGTGCGATTGGATGCACTATTATTCAGCATAATCGGGTTAAGAACGTGCATGTAAACGCGCTCATTCCTGAAAGTGAAAGTAGAAACGGACTGAGCTTTCAGCATCTGTCGCTGCATTAACGCCGCGTTCTCTCATACCCCTTTTCCACCAACAAGAACCGGGTGCTGGTTCAGAGCCAGAGCCAAAGCTGGTTCAGAGTGGGTTCGACTGACGAGCTTATTAAGAACCGATTCTTATTAACGGACGTTGCAGTACTATGGATGCTCATGGGTTTACAAAATACATCGGAGTCCAACGCGTTTGTGCAGCTCGCCGTAACTTACATAGACGGATATTTATAATCGAGCTGCTATTAGCTCGACTAGCTGCTATTTAAAAATGGCGGTCACAAGTTTCTATTCGTCTTGTTGGTCACGGTAACCCCGCCCCCAGCCCCTGACGCAAGTGGTTCTTACTTGGCTCTGTTCTAGACCAGCAATGATTTGGTGCTACTTAAGAACCACTTTTCCTGGTTCGGAGCTGGTGCTTTGCGTGTGGAAAACCAAAGAACCGAATTGAAACTAGGCTCTGGCTCCGAACCAGCACCAGCTCTGCCTTGGTGGAAAAGGGGTATCAGAGACGACGATGGATATAACGGTATAGCGACTATATTAATTTACTGGCTTAATATTTCTCTTGTGGACCTACATTAATGCCAGTAAAAAAAATTGAAGAATATTTATTTTTAAACAAGTTTTTGAAGCTGCTTTTGATTTTCACAGATGGCAGAGTTGTGCTGTTCGTGAACTAAAGACTGATATTTTGTTTCCATTGCACATTAACAAAACGTTTAATGACACTAATAACACTAAAAACAATACAATTACTAAATATTAATAATATCACTAAAATGATATAGAGCTCGGGATCGTTTCGTCATTTTAGTGATATTAATATTTAGTAATTTTATTGTTTTTAGTGTCATTAGTGTCATTAAACATTTTGTTAATGTGCTATGGAAACAAAATATAATTGATTGTAGGCTAGTATTGAAAATTTGCCATTTTGTCAGCGTTTGTTGCCCGCCAGGTATCCATGGTAGTCACGTGACTGCAAAGTATGAATTAGAGCTTTAAATGTGGACAATGTTCTGTGATCCCTGTCCCACAGCCACAGACGGCCGTTACCAGGGTTTGAGAGACGTGTTGAGAACACTGTTACGGGACGAAGGAGCCCGCGCTCTCTACAAAGGCTTAAGCGCAGTCATGTTACGAGCATTTCCAGCTAATGCGGTGAGAAAACACTCATGCAACACATTTTACAATATCAGCACTTCATTTGGAGTTGTAGAACATGGTTGGTGAGCCTTTTAGAATTTTATGGATTTCTGAATAAATAGATCTCAGTTGGTCTTAGTGGAGATAAAAACAATAACAAAGTCTTGTGCCATAAAAAAATGGCATAACAAAATATTTGTCCCCTTAATTTGACATCAGAAGAGAGGAACAGGCTGAGTTTACTGTAGACCAATTACAACAGACTGGGCCATGTGACCAACCAGGGCCTCAGAAAGGAGGAGTTTAGAGGCCGAATCCTTTATGGACTCGTTTCAGGCAAGAAGAGAGGTGATGCTGCAATGCATATTCATCAGTTTTAGTCATGTGACTGGCGTGGAGACTTGCAGGGCAAAACATCCACAGAACTGCAGCACAGGCCTGTTCATTTTTCACCTCAAAAGAAGAAGAAAAAATTGTCTATAAAATTCAAGCTTTGGTCTACATACAGAACCTGCTTCACTATGTCAATCACTTAAAACAGCGGGACGTTCCAGTGCTTAAACTGCCTTTAAAGGGTCACCGGATGCAGAATTCACTTTTATATGGTGTTTTCATATAACTGTGTCTTTGCAGTGTGTGGACACAACCACCATACAATGAAAAAAATCCATACACTTATTTTTTTTTTAATCCTCAAAAAGTCTAAACACTCTCAATAATCAGGCGGTTTGGATTTTCTGAGCACTATGATGCCAGCATACAGTATTTCCCGTATTAGCATATTTTCCGTATTAGCATATTTCCCGTATTAGCATATTTCTGCCCTCAGCCATTCGACACCCCCCATGGAAGGGGGCAGTGGCTCATTATCATTTAAAGAGACATCGAAACGGGTCACTGTGAACAGAGCTGTTTTTGAGGAGGCAAAAAGGTGTTGTTTTACACAAGCATTGAGGAATTTTAACCAAAGTATATTACAAACTTTACACGAACACCCTAAAGAATCATACCATACCAACTTGTGGAAAATGGTCATCCGGTGACCCCTTTAATGTACTAAATCATTGAGATTAAAAGATTATTGACGACAGGCGAGCAGAGGAGCCCAGAATATGAACACAATGTGCCAAATGGTTAAGCTTTTTCTTTATAATTGTTTTTAAATGTTTAATTTACAGGTTCATCTGGTTGCCTGTACATATTCAATCAATAAGGTGTATGTTGATATAAACAAATGTCTGTAGAGAAGTACTTCCTGGACTCAAGTGAATAAGTTTGAGGTGCTCTTTGGATAGGAAAAAACATGTAGAAATCAACAGGAACATAAAAAAAATGTTAAAAAGCCTTTATTTCTATGGCTTGGTCATAATCAACACTATTAAAACACTCCGACGTGTTTCGGCATACAAGCCTTCGTCCGGGAGTCAGGTGTATATTGAATTTGGCCTTTTCATATTACTTTCTTACTACATTAGTACAAACATGGTAAAAGTGACTGGCGGGCAGTGGAGGAAAGCCTTGTTTAGCCCTGCAGGTTGGCTTGACCTCACGGGAAAACTAGGAATTATGAGGAAATTAAAGTGTATTTAGACATCGGATGTACATAAACCTATTGTAGGAAACCTTTAAAATAGCATAATAGAGGTCAGATGATCACATTGGCAGAAATCCTGACCATTCCAATTGTTCACAAACATTTTCTCACAACTCTGCATCTTGTGAGGGGTCAGTGATACATTTTCAATTTTACTGTTGTTATTCCAGGACACAGAATGCAAAAATGAGTGTTGATATGTTTTGACTTGTTCTGCTTTTAATAGTGTTATGCTCTGTGTGTTTACCCTGTTTTTAGGCTTGTTTTCTAGGTTTTGAGGTTGCACTAAAGTGCCTGAACTACATTGCTCCAGACTGGTGACTTCACAATGACAACGGACGAGGGTTATTTTAATTATTTAAATGCATTGTTTATGTAGCATTTTTTTCTGACAGCCTTTAAGGGGCAGAGAGAAAAATTCATATTGGTTTATCTTTTCCTTGCCATTTAATTTTGAACAGATGACAGATGTTGTGCCTTTACAGTCAAGTCTTACATTTATGCTCTCTTAGTATGTCATGCCTATTACTTCAATGCATGTATCTATCATGAATGTTATCTTTTGTTAATTATTTGCTATTTAATAATAACAATACTGTTTAATTTACAACTGACAGTGTTTGAATTGACTGGATGTTTAAAAATTGTTTTTTGCATTAAAATCAGGTAATGTCACATGACATTCATTTCTACTTGTGTGTAAAAAAAAACTTAATGTCCAAACCACAATCTTTGCACACAACAAACATTATTTCTTATATCGTACTTAGTTGACCACCTTACAAACAAGTCAAGAGCATCTGCATGTAAACCACTGCAGAAATCAATCCTTTATAGTCATTGTGCCTTGATCATATCCTTTCTCATAAATTAACAACTGAAATGAAAAGCACAAGTATTCAGACGGTTAACTCAGTACTTACAGTGCTCACAGCCTCAGGTGTTCTTGGGTCAAGTCAAGTCACCTTTATTTATATAGCGCTTTTTACAATACAGATTGTTTCAAAGCAGCTTTACAGAGATAACAGGAAAATAATGTTGTAAAAGTACAAAATGAAATGTCCCCAACTAAGCAAGCCAAAAGCCAATGGCGACAAAGGCGAAGAAAGGCGAAAAGGCGACAGTGACAAGGAACCAGAACTCCATCAGTGATAGAATGGAGAAAAAAACCTTGGGAGAACCCAGGCTCAGTCGGGGGGGGGCAGTCCTCCTTGGCCAATGAACGAACAGTGTATGATTATGATTTAGGCAGCATAATAGGTCAGAGGTCAGATTGGATCAGAACTTTCACAATATTTATCCAGTTCATCTGGTTGGGGTCGGAGTCATCACGCCGGTATGGAGACCATTTTGGTGAGGTGACCATGAGGCCTTCACAGTGTTGATGAGGCTGGCACTTCAGGGATGCGTTGTCGTCGTGTCCAGGCGCAGGTCCTTCATCACCCGGTTCCGGCTGATCTAAACTATGCAGCCTAACATTGAATTATAGAAGTCTATAGAGTGTTATGTGTATGCTAGGCCACAGAGATGTGTTTTTAGTCTAGCTTTGAACTGACAGACTGTGTCTGCTTCCCGGACAATGTTAGGAAGATTGTTCCAAAGTTTTGGTGCTAAATTGGAAAAGGATCTACCGCCAGCAGTCGATTTAGATATTCTAGGTATTATCAACTGGCCGGAGTTTTGAGATCGCGATAGACGTGAAGGACTATAATGCGTTAAGAGCTCGCTCAAGTACTGGGGAGCTAAACCATATAGTGCTTTGTAAGTAATCAGCAATATTTTAAAATGTATACGATGTTTAATAGGGAGCCAATGCAGTGTTGACAGAACCGGGCTAATATGGTCGTACTTCCTGGTTCTGGTAAGAACTCTAGCGGCTGCGTTTTGAACTAGCTGTAGTTTGTTTATTAAGCGTGCAGGGCAACCACCCAGTAGAGCATTACAATAATCTAGCCTTGATGTCATGAACGCATGAACTAGTTGTTCTGCATTTTTCATTGAGAGAATATGATGTAATTTAGATATATTTTTAAGATGGAAAAATGCGGTTTTACAGATACTAGACACGTGACTTTCAAATTAAAGATTGGTATCAAAGAACACACACACACACAAACACACACAGTTTCCTAACCGACGACGTGGACTTGACAGAGCAGACATCAAGTGTTAGACAGTATTCTAGGAAGTTTTTTGTCCAATAATTAGAATCTCTGTTTTTTCAGAATTTAGTAGTAGGAAATTACAAGTCATCCAATTTTTTATATCAACTATGCATTCCGATAATTTTGTGAATTGGTGAGTTTCGTTAGGTTTGGAAGAAATATAGAGCTGAGTATCATCAGCATAACAGTGAAAGCTAATGCCATGTTTCCTAATGATATCTCCTAAAGGTAGCATGTACAGAGTGAACAGCAGCGGCCCTAGTACTGAGCCTTGTGGTACGCCATACTGAACTTGTGATCGATAAGACATCTCTTCATTTACTGCTACAAACTGATAACGGTCAGATAAGTATGATTTAAACCATGCTAGTGCAATTCCACTAATGCCAACATAATTTTTGAGTCTATTTAAAATAATGTTGTGGTCGATAGTGTCAAATGCAGCACTAAGATCGAGTAACACTGATAGAGAGATACAACCACGATCGGATGATAAGAGCAAATCATTTGTGACTCTAGTGAGAGCTGTCTCAGTGCTATGATACGGTCTAAATCCTGATTGAAAATTCTCACAGATACCAAAGGTATCTTGTTAAAAAAGAAGCTTTGAAGTAAGTAACTGGTTCTTTCGGTTGGTTAAACGACTCTTTTCACAGCTTCATTCTCCTGTTCTGCTCCGGTTTTTCAGTCACTTTATATTTTACCCATGCGTGATTGTGTGAATGTGTTTGTTTAGATTAGTTATGTGTTTGTTATTTAGTTAAATGAAGCTTTTGTGTGCATTCTTGCGAGTTGATTCTGGTCTGCTTATAAATCAACGTTAATGTAATGATTGTGATCACAGCTAATGCTAAGAAAAAGTTAATTTTCTGTGGCCATGAAAAATATCATGATAAATGACTTTATAGACAATCATGTTCGCTGATTGAACAGATGAATTTATTGTAATAGAAAATTCAGCTACATCAAGTTAATTTGATGAACTGATGCAAATATAATTAATTATTATATTGTGATTATGTTGACTAGCGTGGGTGTAAATGGTGGTTTGGTTGACTAAAGCTGTTTCACCTGTAATCCTGAAACCTCTTCCTTCATTTGGCAGCATGTCTCGTTGTGTTCCTCAAACCATGGAAAAGGGGTATGCTATCCCATTGTGGTCTTGCCCACCTCATTTCCACAAGGTTCTCCCCACGATAGAGGGACTCTGATTCCTGTTAGAGAAAGGAGCAATAGAGGAAGTGCCTCCTTTTACAGTCAGCATGTTCTGCTGAAGGACAGCGGCCTGCACCTGATCCTGGACCTGCGTCTGCTGATCTACGCTCTAATATCTCTTTTCCACCAAATTCTAACCAGGTGCTGGTTTTGGGCTGGTGCTTATGCCAGTTCGGTGCTGATTTTATTCGCCAATTATCTAAGAACCAGCTCGATTTTCCACAGACTGTAGAGCCAGAGTAGGGCTACCTCCGTTGTCCTAGCGCAGCGTTTCCCAAACGGGGTGCCGCGGCACCCTGGGGTGCCTTCTGGCGAGAGCAGGGGTGCCGTGTAAAAACTCCATTAAACATTTTAAAATTGCTAAAATGTGTAAAAAAAATAAAATAAATGTATCATCAATCTCGCATCGTCGGAAGCGTCTAATAACAACAAATAATGCACACAAATTTATAATAAAAAATGCAAATCATAAGTTTTCTGCGTTCGTTGAATTGCGGGGGTTCCGCATGATTTCATTCTCGTGCTTCATTCCAAGCGTCCACACATAAAGCTGCCTCTTTTTCATGGCTTGTTGCGCTTACGGTCAAATACACACGAAACATTGTCACAACGGCCGTCTTGCCGCATATTCACAAACACATCGGTTATGTCCGTGCTGCTGTCAACGGTAACGCGTGCGATTAATGTTTTTCAGTTTTACGCGTTAAAAAATATTTAAACACAATTAACGCAGCATCCGTTTTTTTCTGTCATCCTTTGGCTAGCCTTACATTCTATAATCACGTTCTTATTCATGCAAATGCTTTTAAACCATGCAACCGCGAAAAGACAAAAGAGACTGTCTGTGAATGTCCTGCTGACACAGGACGACGTGCATCGCGTGCCAGAATCGACTTCTCTTTCGTGCTTGAACGAATAATAACACACAGTTATGCCAAAATGTCCGTTTTGTTGAGTATCCTCATGAGAGCAGTCTTAAATTAGTTAAAATCTTAAATTAGAGTTGTGAGAAGATGGGACGCGTGTGAGATAAACAAGTGCAGCAGTGACAACAGAATCAAAGAACAGGTAACAGAGAACATTACTCACTGCTCTTGACTAAAGAACGCTTGTAGCTTTAATAAGGATTCATCTATATTTAATTTATTATTTATGCAGTGAAGACTGTAAAGTGTTTGATAACTTTATTCAATTTCTGTGTATTTCCTGACATCAGTAGAAGTATTGGTATCATTGATACTGGGCTTCATTCATAAAAAAGATGCCATTAAACAATTATTTAAAATATACTGTCTTTATGTTGTTTATACATTAATTTGGAGATTAACTGTGAAATTATTACATTATAAAATATATTAAAAACAAGCTATCTTGTGCAATTATAACAAAATTATCCCAATATAAAAACACAAATAGGCCTACACTGAGTGAGCAAACATTTAGGTGAGATTTGCAATGGTAATTGAGCAATGTTTTGCTGAATTATGAATAAAAGCCTTAATTAAATATATGACAACACTAGTGTAGGGTGCCACAAATTTTTTTAAATTTTCAAAGGGTGCCTCAACTGAAAAAAGTTTGGGAAACACTGTCCTAGCGACACGTCATGACAACCATAACAGCAATGGAGAACTACATAAGTTATAAATGAATGGTGTGTGTTTAACATAGGGTGACCAGACGTCCCGGTTTGATCAGGACACACCCGATTTTGAGTTGCGTGTCCAGAGTCCAGAGAAAAAACTGTCGTGTCAGGACGCTAAAATCTCCCGTTTTACACCAACCACTATGACATTGTCCCGGTTGTCAGCGATTACATAGCCGACGTGGTCTAATTATAGCCGATCACTAACTAAACCCCTGTAGAAAGACTAATAAAGCATCCAGCGGATGATTTTAAAGCTAACGTTAAAAGCTGACCGGTGTTTTAAAAATGGCATCCCGAAGTTTTTGTTTTCCAGCGTTATGATAACCCCGCCCCCAGCACCTGATGTCACCGGCGTAAGGAACCTAGCTATATGAAATATTAATAATCAATAATAACTTATTGACATAGTCATAACATAGGTATGATTAATTATGAATATTTGGGTCAGTTAATTGGTTAACATTTGTTCATTTTTCAATTAAACTTGTATGAACAATAAGAAATATCCATATATTATAGCCAAGTGTTTAAAAACGTTTGGGGGCAGTATGTTTAAAAAAAAAATGTATTTACTTTTTTATTCCCCAAGAATGTAAAGACATTCATGATGTTACAAAATATTTATAATATATTTTTATAATATTACAAATAAATGTTTTTCTACTGAACTCTCTATAAATAAATAAAACAACTGAAAAAACTGAACTGGAAAAAAAGAGAAGAACAATTCTACAAAAATATATATATTTAATTATTTTAAGTTTCTTGAGCATCAAATCAGAATTAGGATGAGTTCTGAAGGAATGTGTGAGTAGAGCAATGGTGCTGAAAAATCAGTTTTCAGATTTAAAAAAAAAATTGTAAAGAGATTGAGTAGCCTAAATACTTTGACTTTATATGGACAAACAAAATATATTACATAAAGAAAATAATTATTATGAATTCATATGAAAATGGTGGCCTATGTTTTTAGGATTTTGAAACGTACAATAATAAAGTAAACGGGCTTAGTCAGATTGTTAGAAATCCTTACTCCATTTGAACCTTTATCCTTTCCCATATGCTTCTAACCTTGTTGAGAAATGGAGCTTTATATTGACTCAATTCTATTTTCTATGAAGCAAAAAGCAGTAAAAACTTTGAAAATGTGTAAATGTTTATGTGTTTATGTAGATCTAATCCCCCTAGTGTGCAACTCTGTTACGTTTGTTGTATTTTATTGTATACTGTAGTATTCGTAACATACTCTCCTTTTCTGTTAATAAAAGTAAATAAAATTAAAGCTGCAAGCAGCATTTATCGGTGTTCAAGCAGTTAAGGCATTTAAGATTTTTAACCACACAACCATCAAAAGACATTAAGTTTTATGTAGCAAGCATTTAACCACTGACATCATGGATGGAATAGACCATGTTTTAGCATGATTTACCATGATATACCACATTTTAGTGTGATTTTTCATGATTTACCATGTTCCAGTATGATTTACCATGAATATAGCATGATTTACCATAGTTTACCATGATATACCAAGTTCTATTATGATTCACTATGATTTACCCTCTTCTAGCATGGTTTACCACAATTGAACACATTCTAGTATGATTTAATATGATTCTAGCATGATTTACCATGTTATAGGATGGTTTACCATGATATACCACATTCTAGAATAATTTACCAGGATTGTAGCATGGTTTACCACGATTCATCACATTGGTAGCATGATTTGCCATGATACACCATGTAATATTATTATTTACTATGATTTACCATGTTTCTATCGTGATTTACCATGATTTACCACATTGCTGACATGAATATGAAGTGTCAATAGCAATGAAGTGATAAACTGACAAAAAAATGATTGTCTTATAATAGTTAACATGGAAAAACAGGTTTGCTTTAGTGCAGAATAGTGGTGAAAATCAAGTCTGTCAAAATGAAAGTGAGCCAATAAGTGGTCTTCTACTGCCCTCTGCTGGCCATTATACTTATTAATAAACTGTTTTCACAGGTGATTTTGCACTCTTATTTAGACATATGCTTGCACACACACACACACACACACACACACACACACACACACACACACACACACACACACACACACACACACACACATTTTTGGGATATGTTATTGTGAATTGTTGATATTTTTAGTTAAATTTTTATATTCTGGAATTTCACATATTAGTTAATAATTATTCTTATTTAATATGCAATATAGTTTTGATCATTTATTAATGCAAATACTTTTCTTATTTCATATGTGCAAAAAATTTAAATGAATGAAATGATACCACAGAGACATTCTTCAATATGCAAACAATTGAACTTGAATAAATTAATTCATTGACTTTCTCGAACTATTTCATGTTACTTATTTCCATATGCATTGTTTAAAAAAAAAGATTGTATTATTCCGGCAATAAAATAGTTTTGTTTTCTATGACATGGTTTGATTCCATGTATTTTTTAATGGCACATTTTTCATATTAACTCTAATAAAAATGCTTAAACACATTTTATTATAGCTATAGATATTTGAAATAAATAGTAGGCAAAAAAATGCTTATTACAGGTCTTTCCATTTAAAACGCAATTTTTAGTTTTCATTTTAATCATATAATTTTATTGAAAAAAAGTCTCACATTTTCATGTTTACTCAATAATGCATGCTCACACACACACACACACACACACACACACACACACACACACACACACACACACACACACACACACACACACACACACACACACACAAACACACACACACACACACACACACACACACACACACACACACACACACACACACACACACACACACACACACACACACCATGTTCGATAATTATTGATCTAGAGAGTCCAGAGAATTGTCCTAGACTGGTCTGGTTCCAATCGGGCGAAAAACCTAGGACTATTTCGCAAAAGAAGGTTTTTAACATATTCGTGAATATTTAATGAACGATTTGATTGACAGCAATGGTTCTAGAGACAAAGTTGTTCAGCTTGTGGAGATCTATCAAATGATATATATATTGTGGGGAATTGTCCTACACCACGTGATTACAGAGCTGTAAAACTCGTTAGCACCAACTAGTGGCCGATTTCTTTCAAAACTCTTACAGACCTCTTGGGCCATGAGCCGAACATGCCCATCGAGTTTCGTTCTAATTGGCCTCCGTTAACCTCGTCTCATTGGTGCTCAAACTTCATTGGCCGATGGCGGCCATGTTTTTTGAGATACGCCAATGTCCTTATATACATACTTGGACACACTGCATACCAACTTTCAAGTCAATGGGACTAACGGTCAGGTGATCACAGCCCTTTTTATGTTTTTTTCATGTTATAGCGCTACCTAGTGTCCGATGGTCAAGATTTTTTTACTGTGACCTCAAAATGAACTTATTCACATGTGTACCGAGTTTGGTGAAGCTATATCATTTACTTCATGAGTTATAGCCATTTTAGTAAAATAGGCTCCGCCCACAACATTCATTTTGCTCGCCCTAGCGACTGTGAATCAACATTTCAACTTTTTTCCGATAATTATTGATCTAGAGAGTCCAGAGAATAGGCCTAGACTGGTTTGGTTCCGATCGGGCGAAAAACCAGGGACTAGTTCGCAAAAGTAGGTTTTGGACAAAATCCGGCCTAGGAGTTACGAGCCTAGGAGTTATGAGCAATTTAGTACTTTTGGTTGCTGTAGCGCCACCTATGGGCCAATCGGGGTCATACTCTGATAGGTTCTCCCCAAACGTGTGGCCTACCATCTGGCTGAGTTTCAAGTCTCTAGGCCTTACGGTTTGGGCTGCACGATGCGTTTTAGGGGGATTTTTTTTTTTCAAATAGCAATTACAATAGGTTTTCAGCACTTCGTGCTTGAACACCTAATAATAATGAGACCTTTTTGACAGTTATAGCGCCACCTATGGTCCGATCTCCATGAAACTCTGCATGCTTCTTCACCATGTTATGACACATATGCTCATCAATTTTTGTGAAGTTCTGAGTTTTTTATTTATTTTTATGAGTTTTTTATGATTTATAGGCTTTTGACTGTATTTTGCCACGCCCCTTTTCTAAATAACCCTGTTATGCTGCGTTCACACCGGACGCGAATAGCGCGTCAGGCGCGAGTGATTTCAATCTTAAGTCAATGCAAAGACGCGTTACGAGCGTAAAAAATTCCTGCGGCGCGAATGAGGCGTGGAGCGCGGCGCGGTAGACGCGGATACACCTCATTCGCGCGTCAAGTTCGCGCGAATGACGCGAATTGAGCGTCTGGCGCGTTACGCGCGAATGGTGCATTTTGTGCATTCACGCTTTTGACGCGAATTCGCGTCTGCCGCCTGAGTTGAAAAATCTGAACTTCTGCGTCAATTCGCGCCGCGTTAACCAATCAGGAGCCAGCTTGCTGCTGTCACGTGGTGAAGTAAATATGTTATCACATAAAAACTTGATTTTAATATATGAGACTTTAATTTTGTATGGTATTTATTCCATATCTAATCTAGATTATATGAAACATTATTATTATTCTGATGTAAAGAGAACCAACATAGCCTAGTACTTTAGTGCAAGAACACAGTTCGTGTCTGGACAGTGTTGTGTGAGGAAAAAAAATCACAGGACAGTTTAATCACTTTTGTAGTAGCCTAGGCTGGCTCCATTTATCAAAACAAAAATAAATGACAGATTAGGTGGGGGAGGTTGAGGGTGATCGTCGCTCCGATGCGTGACAACAGTCATCAAACTGGGCGCGGGACAGGCGGAAGTACCGCTGAAAGCGGCCGTAATCCAGGCGCAGCTCCAGGAGCAAATGGTGAAATTCGCCAAACTGGGTTCACCTCCGAAGGGTCTGGTGGACCCAAATACGGCGACGATGATCCCTACGCCGCTGTTCTACTCTCCAGAGCAGATACAGAGCGGTGACTCTCTCGATGAATGCTCGATCAACATTAGCCGTCTTGTAAAAAGATGGCCGCCAACAGATTTCGCCTCCGACGCGCGAATGGATTCAAAGTGTACACGCGTATAACTAGACGCGGCAGGCACGAATTTGACGCTCAATTCGCGCCTGGTGTGAACGCAGCATTACAGCCACCCAATTGCAAAATTTCAACTTTTTTTCGATAATTATTAATCTAGAGAGTCCAGAGAATAGGCCTAGACTGGTTTGGTTCCGAGCGGGCGAAAAACCAGGGACTAGTTCGCAAAAGTAGGTTTTGGACAAAATCCAACATAACTTTTTGTTTGTTGCTTAAATCGAAATCGGAGATATACATATTGTCCGTCTTAAGCCAAGGATCACAGTGGTGTAAACAGCTTGAGGCTAGGACCAACGGCCTAGGAGTTATGAGCAATTTAGTACTTTTGGTTGCTGTAGCGCCACCTATGGGCCAATCGGGGTCATACTCTGGTAGGTTCTCCCCAAACGTGTGGCCTACCATCTGGCCGAGTTTCAAGTCTCTAGGCCTTACGGTTTGGGCTGCACGATGCGTTTTAGGGGGATTTTTTTTTTTCAAATAGCAATTACAATAGGTTTTCAGCACTTCGTGCTTGAACACCTAATAATAATGAGACCTTTTTGACAGTTATAGCGCCACCTATGGTCCGATCTCCATGAAACTCTGCATGCTTCTTCACCATGTCATGACACATATGCTCATCAATTTTTGTGAAGTTCTGAGTTTTTATTTATGATTTATAGGCTTTTGACTGTATTTTGCCACGCCCCTTTTCTAAATAACCCTGTTATGCTGCGTTCACACCGGACGCGAATAGCGCGTCAGGCGCGAGTGATTTCAATGTTAAGTCAATGCAAAGACGTGTTACGCGCGTAAAAAATTCCTGCGGCGCGAATGAGGCGTGGAGCGCGGCGCGGTAGACGCGAATACGCCTCATTCGCGCGTCAAGTTTGCGCGAATGACGCGAATTGAGCGTCTGGCGCGTTACGCGCGAATGGTGCATTTTGTGCATTCACGCTTTTGACGCGAATTTGCGTCTGCCGCCTGAGTTGAAAAATCTGAACTTCTGCGTCAATTCGCGGCGCGTTAACCAATCAGGAGCCAGCTTGCTGCTGTCACGTGGTGAAGTAAATATGTTATCACATAAAAACTTGATTTTAATATATGAGACATTAATTTTGTATGATATTTATTCCATATGGGCCAATTGGGGTCATACTCTGATAGGTTCTCCCCAAAAGTGTGGCCTACCATTTGGCCGAGTTTCAAGTCTCTAGGCCTTAGGGTTTGGGTTGCACGATGCGTTTTAGGGGGGCGGGCGTGACAAGATGGCGGAGAGATGGCGGAGCAGACGCTCTGTGAATAGTTCAGAGTAGCAAAACCTTTATAATCAACGGAATGAACTTATAACTCATTAAAACCCTGATTTATCAGATGTAAATCCGTAGGGAACTTATCCTAATAATTCAGAAACGTGTAAGAAACCCTGTGCACCCTCTGGAGAACGATATTGCAGACCACAACATGGCTAGCTCTAAAGCTAATGCTAAATTGAAAGCTTTCCAAGCACACGACTACTGTGGTCCAGAAAGTATGGAAACTAATATTAAAGGTACCAAAAATACCCTAACATCGCCTTCTAAACCACCAGCACCACCAAAAAAGTCAAAACCGGACGACGTCGTGGCTGCTGGCGCCCATGTAGATGACGCATCTAACGCTGCAATCCTGGCTGCTATCGGCACTCTTCAAAACATGATACAAGACTTCAAAGAGGATCTAAAGCAGAACACGCTGACCATAGCCAACATCGCGAAAGCGGTAGAGTTTAACTCTACAGAGATCAAAGATTGTAAGGAGCCCAGAAGTCCCAGTCCCTCAAAGAGATGAACACAGATCTTGGAAAAAGAGCATCAGAAGTGGAAAAAAGAGCTGCAGAGTTGGAGCATTATAAAAGAAGATGGAACCTGCGATTAAATGGTTTAAAGGAGGAAAAAGACGAAAACACTCGACGAATCATCTCTGATATCATCGGAAAGATTATGCCACACTGGAGGGATAAGATGGATTTCATCCTGGATTCAGTACACCGGTTGGGGCCGAGTAACTCCAATCGCCCTCGCCAGATCATCATGCAGTTCACAGGACGCCACTTCAAGGACGAACTCTGGCGCATCACCAAACTTCACCCCGTTTGCAAGGATCTCAATATCCAGTTCGCAGAGGACCTCACCAAAGAAGACAGAGAGGCACGGATGGCTGTGTGGCCGAAAGTCGAACAAGCGAGGAAGGCAGGTCTAAAGACAGTGTTTCGGGGTCCCCATGCTTTCATTAATGGACAAAGTGTCTTGCCATAGACACAACGATCCAGGGTTTTTGAATCCTGATAACAAGTGAGTTTGATTGATAACGCATTCTCAGGGTTTTGCTACTATTATACATTCCTAATAGGAAATTCTACTGTTGTTTAAGTTCTGTAATCCATTGTTGTTGATTGTTTGTTATTTTATTTCTGCCTATGTTCAGTTTAAAGAGTACCATCTCTTTAATGTCTGTTAATGCAAGGGGTTTAAGAGATATGACAAAGAGGAAAAGTATTTTCTTATTTTGCAAGGGGAAGAAGTCTAATATAATTTTTTTGCAGGAAACGCATTCTAATGTCGATGATATTATTTTCTGGTGTAAACAATGGGGAGATGAAGCTTACTTTAGCCACGGTACTTCAAGGTCAGCAGGAGTCGCCATCCTCCTAGATAACTTCAAAGGTCATATTGTGTCCCATAAGGCAGATGAGTTTGGTCACTGGCTGATTCTTATTATAAACATTGATGGTCTGAAATGCGTCTTAGTCAACCTTTATGGCTATAACATTAGAAGAGAAAACCGGAACCTACTTGAACAAATTGGCTTACATTTAGATAATCTTAAATTAACTCACTCAACTGATAACATCATAATTGGAGGTGATCTTAACCTAGTTCATGATGAATTTTTTGATAAATATCCTCGCAGACACTCTGCTAGTCACCCAAACACCATATTTACAAACTTTTGCGAAAGACATAATTTGGTTGATACTTGGAGACACTTTAACCCAGGAATATCTAAATACTCCTGGTTTAGCTCAAGTCACAATTTTAAATCCAGAATTGACCACTGGTTAATAACAAATAATTTACTGCTTTATAATATTAGCTCTGATATTTCTGCTGCACCACTAACAGATCATTGTGTTATTTTACTACAGATCAAACCCAATGATAACAATGTTCACTCACACACATATTGGAAGTTCAATTCCAGCCTGCTCAAAAATAATGACTTCTGCCAGAAAATCAAATGGTTAATTAAAGAAATTGCCAATTCTGAGGAGCTAACAACTGCTACCAAAAAGTGGGAATTCCTAAAATATAAAATACGCCAATTTACTTTCTCATTCAGTAAAATAATAAAAAAAGATAATGTAAAACAAGAAGTAGACATTATTAATCAGTTAAATTTTTATTGCAATAGGCCAAACCAAACTGAAGACGATAGACAGAAGATATTAAACCTCCAACCTAAACTGGATGAAATTTACAATCGTAAGGCCCTAGGAGCCTTCATTAGATCAAGGGCTAAGTGGATTGAGGAGGGGGGAAAAGATTCCGCATATTTCTGTGGTCTGGAAAAAAGAAGACAGGGAAAAAATAGCATCATATCCTTGATAGTTGATGATAATGAAGTCACAGATGGAAAATTGATCTCTTCAGAAATCTGGAAATTTTATAGCCAGCTTTATAGATCTAAATTTTCTAATGTGGACTGTAAAAGCTTTTTTCAGGAAATAGCACAACATATTCCGAAAGTAGAGGATAGCTTCAAACAAACATGCGATAATCAAATAACAATTACAGAACTGGATGCAGGTATTGGTCGGCTCTCTCTTAACAAAGCCCCCGGTTCTGATGGTATCACAGGTGACTTTTACAGACATTTTTATGTAGATTTAAGAGACCTGCTGCTACAAGTTTTTACTGAAATTTTTGAAACATGGGTGCTTCCACCAACAATGAGACATGGTGTTATCATCTCAATTCCAAAACCTGGGAAAGATCCCAGAATTATAGATAACAGAAGACCCATTACACTTAGAAATTCAGATTACAAACTTCTAACTTACATCTTCACTTATCGTCTTCGAATAGGGATCTCAAATCTTATTGCAGACACACAGTCAGGGTTCTTAAAAGGGAGGTCAATCCATAACAATATAAGACTGGTAATGGACATAATTGAGTATAGAAGCCAAATAGAGGATGATGGTTTCCTTCTCTTTCTAGACTTCTATAAAGCATTTGACTCTGTGGAGCATCCATTTATTCTTTCGGTGCTAGAACACTTTGGCTTTGGAGTCAAGTTCAGAGAGTTGGTTGGTGGATTATATAGAGATATTAATAGTTGTGTCCTATTACCTAGTGGTACCACCCCAAGCTTCAAGATTAATGTGGGTATTCCTCAAGGCTCCCCCATCTCACCATACCTGTTCATTTTAGCCACAGAAAGGCTAGCAATCTATATTAAAAACTGTTATGATATTAAAAAACGTAATGTACTTGGCACAGACATAATAATCAGCCAACTAGCAGACGACACAACAATATTCTTAAAAGATAGATACCAAATTTCAACAACTATTGCCAAAATTGAAAAATTTTCCAAAGCCCCAGGCCTAACATTAAATTTAAAAAAGTGTGAATTGCTGGCAATACATGACACTTTACTGAAAGACATCTGTAACATTCCTATTAAATCAGAAATTAAATACCTGGGGATTTACCTATCTAAGGACCAAAAACAAAGCCAACTTCTGAATGTAGAAAGTAAAATTAAAGAATGTAAGTCACGAATAAATATATGGTTACAGAGGGACCTATCAATTCTAGGACGAATTTACCTAACTAAGATGGAATGTTTATCGAGATGTATTTACCCAGCCTATTCCAATGCCATTCCAAACAAATTGATTAAATCTATCAACCAAATCAACCTAAACTTCGTTTGGAGAAATATACCACATCATATGAAGAAAAGCAATATGGTTAAAGACACAAAGGATGGAGGACTAAAAGTTATTGATTTTGACTGCCATAATGGAACCTTAAAAATAAATTGGTTAAAATCTTGGATCAAACACAACAACTCCTTTTGGTATTGTATTCCAAATACTTTATTCAAGAAAATAGGAGGTTTAGATTTTCTGCTTAGAGCGGACTTTAATGTTGACAAATTACCTATATCCTTATCAGAGTTTCACAGACAAATACTCTTGTATTGGAAAATGTTGTACGTACATAACTTCTCACCCCACACATCTGTACTCTGGAACAACAGATGTTCTGCACCGCAACAGATCTCTGTTCTTTGAAGACTGGTATGGGAGAAATATATGGTCCGTAGCTGACTTAATGGATACCAATGGTCATTTCTTAAATTATGAACAATTTTGCATCAAACATAATTTCCAACCCTTAAAATCAGACTTCACTAAATTACACAGAGCGCTACCCCAACAATTTGTCTTTCTAATAAGAAACACTTTGGCATTTCATCCAATACAACCACAATTGGCCCCACTATCAATTCAAGGGATCTTTATTCTAGATAAAAAATGCAATAACCACTTTATTAGAAATTGTTTTACTGAATACCTTTACCCTGAAAGGCAAAATAAAAATAACATCATACATAATTTGATAAAGATTCAATTACTAAACTAAGAACAATGTATCTAACACTCCCTATACCCCCCAAAGTGAAAGAAACTCACTTTAAAGTAATGAACAACATTTATCCCTCTAAAGAATTACTGAGACTTCGCTTTGGTATAGATGATAACACGTGTACATTCTGTGAAAATGATGTTGAAACTGCGGACCATGTGTTTTTCTCATGTAATGTGATACAGATATTTTGGTGTGATGTACATAAATGGGTTAAGCAGCAGATATCTTCACTCCCAACCTTTATATCCAGAGACGACATTACATTTGGTTTGATATTGCAAAGCAAGGATGATGAGCTGTGTATTAATACAATTGTATGTCTACTTAAATTCTTCATTCACAAGTTTAGAATTGTGAAATCATCTCCCAACTTTGTTGTATTTTTAAAATGAATTTAAACTGTATATAAAATCCTTAAAAACTCTGAAAGGTCCTAAAGCGCAAAAAATATATGATACCCTAAAACACTTCCCAACTGAGATAAATGGATGAACAAGTCTGAATTCACCCCTTATGTCATGTATGTTTTATCATAATTCCTTACTATTTATGTATTTAAATGTTTATTTTCCTTACAAATATCCTTATTTTTGTACTTTGACTACATTTATATTCTTGTTGTATTAAGAGCTGCTCCCTCTGGACATATTTTCCTCGTATCCTATTCTGAAGAAAAGGAAGTTATGCAGCTATGTTTGTTTGTAAATCTTGATATTTCATAAAAAATAAAATAAAATAAAAACGATGCGTTTTAGGGGATTTTTTTTTTTCAAATAGCAATTACAATAGGTTTTCAGCACTTCGTGCTTGAACACCTAATAAAATAAATAAATGCCCTTCAGCGACACTATTTTCGTCCTCCTAACCTACATTTCTTTAGAATATATCCCTCAAGGCCAAGGAAACCAATAACGACTACAAAACTACACCTCCCACGATCCCTCACGGCGGAATAGTGTTTCCGGTTCCGCTGCATTTCTGCGGCCATCGGCTGACGGGACAGAAGAAGAAGGTGGGAAGATTACAACTAACCTTACATTCTACAATAAATCAACCTCACGTTACAATTAACATTGTTATTACAGAAAATATCAAAACAATGAACTACACCCATAACTAAACTCAGTGCTGTTATCTTGTTTACATCATTACACGTTTCAGTTTAAAATGAGGAAGTTTCTCATGGTTTGACTTCTTTAGCATTCAGGATTCATTTAACGTTATGTCATATTTTGTTGCTGTGTTTTGTGTTTTCGCTATTACCACACACACTATTTCTCAAGATTGTGTAATTTGCATAACGGCTGATCCTGTATTTTAGTTGGACAGAACATCCCAAAATGATAACATGCCATATCTGAAGCAAATATATACTCAGCAATTGACCTGCACAGACATGTCCATTACTGACAGACCCTTTCAGCAGTTAAAGCCTGTTGTGTTGTGTCAGTGTGTGTGTGTGTGTGTGTGAATGCTGTGAGATGCCCTTGGAGGTGGCATGGCCCTTCCCACAATGCCCTCGGCTGGGCTGGAGGCTCTCCAGCAGAGTCATCACGGGGATGGTGGGCTCCTACAGTTACCTATGGACCAGTGAGGCCAATGTTTCTCCATACTTGTATTTTGAATAATGTGTGCTATGATCCTAAGGCAGATGTAACTGAATGACTTTCACTGAATTTGTCTGACGCTGTAGAGTATTTCAACTCTCTGATGGTGCACAACCCGGATGTTCTGTTGGACCTGGTGGACGAGCGTCCTCGGGACACCCCACTCATCACACTGTGCAATCACCAGTCCTGCATGGATGACCCACACCTCTGGGGTAGGCCGAGCCTCGCTCCCTGTACTGCAGAATACACTCGCCTGCAGAAAACTGAAGTGCAGTGGTGTTTTTCAGGAGTCCTGAAGCTCCGGCAGCTGTGGAACTTTAACAGGATGAGATGGTGTGTGTGATCGAGGGCCGAATCTGGAGACTCATGTAAAGGTGTTGTCAGTTCATATCCTGTCATTTGGTGTGTGTGTGTGTGTGTGTGTGTGTGTGTGTGTGTGTCCAGGGCACCTGCTGCCGCTGATATCTGTTTCACGAGAGAGTACCACTCCAGCTTCTTCAGCAGAGGGAAATGTGTGCCTGTTGTTCGAGGTAAACTCATATAATGACACATTTGATCATTTTCTGCTTTTATTTCACACTGGTTTTATACTCATTTTTTTTACTAAATCAAAATTCAGTCAACAATGCATTTTTATTTGCAAGTAATATTATTTGCATGCAAAACGGAAAACACTGATCAAGTGGACTGTGTGAAATAGGGGTGTGCAGCGGATCTCAATGTCCATGTTCAGAAGTGGCCGGCCTTTGACCCCTAGCTCAGGAAATGACATGAGAAGACCCTTTTTTTCTGTTCACTTCATACTTTTCATTTAACAAAATGCCTTTTATAACTTTTTTTTTTTTTTATAATTGCAAATTTTCTTTTTTTAATGTCTTCTAATTAAACCAATAGTACTAGCCTAAATGTTAAATAAATACTTAAATTTTTCAAGACGAACTCTGTGAGTTATGTTAGGACAATCATCCATAACCTCAAATAAGAGGATTCTACATAACATAGCAGATTAGTGAACATGGAATTTGAAAGAAAAATTTAAATGGCGACTTTGGTAACACTTTACAATAAGGTATTATCTGTTAACATTACTAAATGCATTTTTACAGCATTTATTAACACATCATGTCGTACAAGACATGTCAATTACTAGGCAGCGGTGGCAACAACGCAGATATTTGCTTTGAGACTGTCCTGCGCTCATTTCATTTAGTCTTTCGTGTATCATATCTTATATATACTCACATACATGCATATCAATTAGCAGAACACGTGTGTGATGTATTTGAGTCGATTTCTGAGATCATTTCATTCGTGAAGTTTGCACTCATTCACTTCACACACTCATTATAGCAGAGTGACTGTAGACTTGTATATAGCTACAATATCGTGCTGTCCTCTGCTTTCACAAGGAGTGTCAGATGAATATTTTTATCGTATTATTCTGTCAAATTAGTTTTTTTTGTTTTGAAGCTATTATCTGCCTTTCCACATTAGCTAGTCTGAAACATTTGAGTGTTTTAAAAGCAATATGCCTTGTATTGGAGGCCGACACCTGTGTTTAGAAGTAGTCTGTGTGGAAGAGAGAGTGAAGAGTAAGAGTAAGCCTAATCTTATCAGTGCGATACGATTAGAAGAAGAGTCATTTATCTCTACCTAATTGCTATTATCTGACAGTCAAATATGATAAATCACAAATACATGCAAATAGTACAGTTCTCAGTGCTTTTTAGATCCAATTTACATAGAAGACACTCGAGTTGATAACGGTTTTAAGGTATTTATTTTGATGATTGTAAATCAAACTGTCCTCTGTTTTTCAGGCGATGGAGTCTATCAGAAAGGAATGGATTTCCTGTTGGAAAAGTTGAATCAAGGGGAATGGGTACACATATTTCCAGAGGGTACAGACACTCATAGTTTTAACCCTAATATTTGTTTAGTGTACGCCTTTCCTAATGTCTTAGTAAATATGGTGCGTTTTCTCCTCCCAGGTAAAGTGAACATGACTGGAGACGTCATGAGGATAAAATGGGGTAAGATTTATGCTCCAGTTATTAGATAGCTCTTGTTTCACACTTATGTTTAGTTAAGTGAATCCTTCTGTTTCTGTACAGGAATTGGACGTTTGATTGCAGAGTGCTCTCTTCACCCGATCATTCTACCCATGTGGCATATAGGTAAGTTATGCACGTACCAGTTCAAGGGCCAGATTTACTAAACAGGGCAAATGAGCGTGAGAGTGCAATTCCAGAAAAGCGCTGATGGGAGTGGCTAGTTTTGCACGTGATCTACTGACACGCACATTAAAGAACCCAGTCAAATCATTTACACAATGACCAACGCAATCTACCAAGAGCAGTGCAAGTTAGCTCCGGGACCACGGGTAACTCGGCTGAAGATGCGGACTGTGAATCCCAGCTGAAGAAGCCACAGTACATTGAAGAGTTCGTATGTATGTTCGTATAACGTCTTCCTCTGGCATTCCAAAGAAATGAATACCAGTGTAAAATACTGTCTCCCTTCTCACAGGAGCTCTGCTCTCTACAGTGGCAAAACGGGTTAAGACGTGCTTTTTTACGGCGTTAAATAATGGCACAAACACCAGTAAATCACCTTGCGTGATTCATTTAAATACTCTCCTCCCGTAAATACTGAGTCTGAAAGAGAAACTCCTAACAATGCATATGCAATAATGTCAGCTTGAAAAATATCCCTGTCCAGCGCTGATTCTACACTGCGTGTTCAGTCAATCCTGACAGTAGATTAACGCTAACAGGGTTCGCGCTGGAGCGAGCGCTCAGTAAATCTGGCCCTCAGTGGCGTAAGTCGCTACTATAGCACTTCATGAATGAATATCTGAGCTTCTCCTTACTTGTGGACCTTTTTTTCAGGTCTGAATGATGTGCTACCAAATCAAGCTCCATACATTCCTCGAGTGGGACAGGTTAATACACACTTTCCTTGTGTGATGATGTGTCAAATCGCTTATCTTCCATTGTCACACAGTTTTGACTCTGATGGTACTTTGGTTTTGTGCAGCGGATAACTGTTCTCGTTGGAAAACCCTTCACGGTCAGACATCTGGTGAGCGCGCTGAGAGCTGAAAACACCAGTCCGGTAGGTGGTCATGTGACAGTGAGGTGTGACTGACGTGCTGAGTGTTTCAAACTGATAGTCTTGCAGTGGAGAACAACATTGGTTTCCTTACAGATGGAAATGCGGAAAACCGTGACGGACTTTATTCAAGGGGAGTTTCTGGGTTTGAAAGCCCAGGCAGAAGCTCTTCATCACAGGATACAGAACTGCACACAGCGGTGAGGATACATCACCCGTCAGCGAACCCTGGCCTTACAACTCTAGAGCATACACACAGCAGGGAGATACACACCGAGAGGTTCACGTAAGCTTTTTAAGGAGTATTATATCCATGATGAAGTGGCATGAGCGGTGATTGAGTTGATTTATGGTGGACAGTCAGATATGAGCTAAAGGAAAGCAGAGCTCTTTTGTTGTAGTAAATGAGTTGTGACTTTAAGCCATGTTTAGACCTCAGGACACACAGTGTGTGACGGCCTGGAAATGCCTTTAGACTGCGGAGCACAATATGCTGCATTCTCCCACAGTCTTTGATTTCTATTTAATTATACAGAATACTTTACTCATCAGAAAAACTTAGAATGATCACTAGCTCCTTTACTAGTAACGCATGTCAGTGACTCATTTGTATTCATTTTTCTTAAATATCTGAACATGTTAAATTTGTTGGCATGCTCATTTGTCTCAGCTGGATCAGTAATTGTCATGACAGATATTAACAACGTTAACTTCTTGATTTACTGTGGGAATGCTGAAGGATTTAGTAAATCTTTTTAATGACAGATTGAGAATTTTGAGATGATAGTAATAGCCGTTAAGAGTTTTTATATTTGGTGCAGTATTTGACTGTACATACTCTGTAAATATATATAATTCTGACTGCGAACACTGAAGTGTACTGAATTATTTCACAATGCACATTTGCATCTTATTTGCCTAAATCATATGATGGAATGAGAGTTGATCAGAAGCATGTGAATGGAAATAGACATTTGGTATTGTTCAAAATAAAAATCAAAAAAGTAAAATAAAACTGTGATTATCATGTGTTTAGGGTGTTTTCCTATGACGACTTCTCAGTTAAACAATGAAAGGTGATAAATATACACATCGATTGGTGTGAAATGTGAGTTTTATTTCTTCAGGTGACTGCCCATGAGAGTGAGATTCAATCCACATTTATTTATATAGCACTTTTCATAATACACATCATTTCAAAGCAGCTTTACAGAAAATGCATTAGTCCACATTACAATTTAGTGTGATCTCTTATCAGAGGTATTCATATTATTTTGCCATGCATTTTTTTTTTGGTGACGCAAGAGCGCTGTGTCCTTTGTAAATGAATTGTATCTGGCTTCCGGTTTCATGAAGTCTCGCACATTCACACATTCACGCATATAGGTGTGCAGGTCATTGAACTCAAAATGAGAACTGTTAAAATCCATTAATGTCTTATAAAACATTTCTATAATCTCAAAACAACATACAGACGGTAACAAATAACTAGTAAAAAGAAACGGATATATAAAAAGGAGAAGGGGGAATAAAAAAATGTTTATTGTTTTTAGACGATACGATGAGTTTGGGACAAGGCATGATGCTGAAATTATATGACAGATATGATATGGTACATGTATTACTATTTTATTGTTTTGGTATTATTCTATAGTTATAAGTTTATATGAATGTAAGTCAGTACACCGGAAAATTATAACATATAATTAATGCTATTTGTTCATCAAAGTGTTGCTGTTGTTGAGGGGTAATGATTAATAAATACGTTACAATATAAAGTATAGCAAGTGCTCTTTCAGTTTCAAGACTTCAAAATCCTGAAATAACACTTTGAATAAATTTTATCTAACTTTAGTAAATATGTATGTCATCTTTAATGTTAAATTCTTAAATTTACTCAAATTAGAATAAAATGACACCATAGGCTGTTACCAATGAAATCTGCATCAACCAAAGCCATTTTTACACTGCAGCACTACACTTAATACTCGGTATATTAATGGAATTAAACTCAGAATATTGTCTAAAACAAAAGTTGACTGCTGTATATGTACACTGAAATTCATGCTGGTCTGTGCTTCACTACAATGTAAATGTATTCACTTGAAAAAAAAGCAAAAAACTCAGGTGACTTTGCCTCAACAAACAAATCATGTGATTGAATAACTGGGCTAACCAGCGGACCAATCTCATTGCAAACTCTCATTATTTCAAAGTGTGAAATATTGTCTTTAAAAAATAAATAAATAAAATAGCAATCTGTAGAATTCAGCTCAAATATGTGATTAATTGGGCGTAAAAGTGTCTTTCAGTTTAAATCCGGTTCTTACAGAAAGTAATTTAAATCCTATTAAAGACGTGATTAAAGAGAAGTTGAATTCTTGGCTGGTGCGATATTTGTCTCTCCCTGGTCGAGTTTTATTATGAAATGCAGAGGATCAAGAGTTTCTTATCTCTGATCTCTTTAGTTCAGTTTCCTTGGCTTCTGATTATGCCCCTGATTATTTCTATGGTTACTCATAGTTATCAGCTGTGTCTTCTTTAGTTCATTGTTATCTCTTGCTTATATACTCCCTGTTCAGTATGTAACGTGTTTGAGTGTGTTGCTTATGACACATTTCAGAATAACGGACCTAAAAAGAGAACAGAAATGGACGTACTATCCCTGCGTTTGCTCCTCTGACTGCAGCTCCTGGGGTGCACAGCAGTTCCCCGATCAGCGTCAGGTCAGCTTTATTTATACAGCACTTTTACAACACACAGTGTTTCAAAGCAGCTTTACAGAGATAACAGGAAAATAATGCAACAAAGTTTGTTTCCAGAAGAAAATAGAGTCACAGTCCAGCTTAAGTAAGTTCAGTGATGGTTCATTTTTGTTGAAAAAAGTTAATTTATATATATATTATATATAGCCACTCTGGAGAAAACCGTGATGTCATCGTCCAGTTCAGTTTAGTTTTCATATAATGGTGTCAATGCAGGAGATCAATAATATTGTTGAATATTAAATTAAATGTCCCCAACTAAGTAAGCCAAGGCAACAAAGGTGGAAAAAATGCGACAGTGTTAATAACACAAAGTCCATCAGTGGCAGAATGCAGAAAAACCCTTGTGAGAACCCAGGCTCAGTCGGGGGGGCAGTCCTCCTCTGGCCAACGAACAAACAGTGTATGATTACGATTCAGGCAGCATTACAGGTCAGAGGTCAGACTGGTTTGGAACAAACAGAATATTACCCAGTTCATCTGTTTGAAGACAGGAGTCACACGCGTTTGGAGACGGGTTTGTTGAGGATCAGTGCAGATGGCTGTCGTGTTGATGAGGCCTTCATAGGGGACACCATCTGTGCTGACACTCCAGGGATGTGTTGTGGACTTGCGCATCGAGGGCCATATCGACCTCAAACAGGACGCTCGCGAGCACCCTACTGAAACCTGAAATTACAAATGGGAATCCCTTCAGTCTCATGGCCTTAATGGACACATGGCAGCCATTGCAAGTCCACTAGACCGAAAGTGCATATGAAGTGTGACATTTGGCACAGGGCCTTATTTTGATATTCTGTTGGGTTTCCCTTAAGCCGGGGACACACTTGACGTCTGTAAGGCCGATTATGAATGTAATTTGCTACTGACGACTGATCGTACCCTAACGCGCCGAGTAAGAGACATTTGCGTTCAGTCGGTGTTCACAGTCAGTGTTTAAAATCTGCTCCAGTCGTTGGAAACAGTGTTCAGTTCAGTCTTAGTGTTTCAGCTAGTCGTTAAGTGTGTCCCCGGCATTAGTTCCTGTTTCTCTGTTTAGTTTCGGTATCCTTGGTTTCACATTATGTCCTTGTTTGTTTCTATGGTTACTTATAATTATCAGTGTCTAATTTGGTTAATTGCTATCTCCTGAATATACAGTATATTCCCTGTTCAGTTCAGTCCTCAGTCCGTTATTGTCCATGTAATATGTTGTTTATTTCCTAGTGTTCTTCTAACGATTTTACAGTTTCAAATATAAAATAATATATAAAATATATAATATAAAAAAATATTAAAATATTGCTTACGGCACACTACAAAAAGGATGTTCTAAGAAATAAGATTAGTGATTGGGGTCTTGGAGTTGTAGACTTTACCCTATTTGTTAAAAATAAATTGGTTAAAAATTTTCATTGAAAAAACCTCTGTATTTCACTAAATGAAATAATATCTTTTATTGGGCCCGAGCACCGAGGGTGTGAGGAGCCTATTGGAATTGCTCTGTTTATTATTATTTATAAAATGGATTTTGGGGCTTCCAAGAGTATAATATTGTATTCAACACCATTCCTAGTGATATAAAAACTCTCTTGAAAGGAGAGCAACCTTGTAATCCTATTTCTATGTGTAACACTTTTCAATTGAAGGATTTTTGATGACTGTTGACTAATTCAATAACCACTTTGTTCGCTATCATATCAACAGAAAATCTATTCCAGCATCGTGTTTTAAATGGATGGCATTATACAATGTGAACTGGAATTTGGTTTGGTCTCTTCCACACAAATATTTATTAACAAACAAGATAAAAGAAGTCACGTTTAAAATATTACATAGATGTTTCTCTTGTAATATTATACTCTATTTATATATCACAGAAAGTGTATATATATATATATAGCCTAGTAAAACACTTTCTGTGATATTTTTAGTGAATGTGTTTGTGTTAAAGCTTTTTGGAACGAATACCTTCTCGCCGAAAAAACAAAACAAATGTCAGAATAGCCTATGTATAAACACTTTTAATATTATTTTTCTTTATCACAACTCAAATTCTTGTATTCAGTACATTGTTCATCTTTTTATACTTGCCCTTTTTTATAGCCTACACAAATGCAAATTTTGTGCAAGCACCTGCTACTGTAAATTTTTCTGGTAGACTACAATTCCTATTTTTTGTCTTTGATGGGCATAAAAAAACAAATAAATCGTTGAAAAGTCAAATTACTTTCAATGTTTATCCTTCTGGCATTTTATTTGTTTTATTTGTATTATTTTGTATTATGTCTTATTTTCTACTTTTCTGGATCGATGTCGTAATACTTGTTACAGTTTCATGTAAGTTTTTTGGCATTAATAAAAAAGAAAAGAAAAAAGGAATAATTGATGACGACATGGCTTGATCTTTGGTTAACCAATCAGCGGAAGGAAACGTCACGGCTCAGCCCGCTGAAGATGGCCGCGTATGACGTCACAGCTCATCGCGCTCAAGATGGCCGCTTTGAGGACGGTCTCCGGGAACGCCAGGATGATTTTATATCTTTTTCTCTGTGTGTTCGCAGCAGCGAAGAGCGATGAGCAAGTGCCTCTGGTCGCATGGGCGAGTGACGGGTAAAGGACTGATATTATATGACATTAGCCATAGAGAATTGATTGCAAACGTTAGCTTTGGCAGATTGCTAGCTGAATGACACGGTCGCTGTCCAGTACTGAAAACCCGTCTGAGCAAAACAATGTGTGTTAATTATCGAATAGCCTAAAACCCACATATTGAATAATCTAACTCATATTTATCAACAGACGTAATCATGATTACACTAGTGACGAGCGGGTGATGGCTGTCTTAAACCCAGTAATCTGTCAAGGCAACATTTGACCGTCATTGATGTCTAGATAAGCAGTTCACTGTTATCATGTGTCTGAAGCCGATTTTTGCGTTGATTGTAAAAGTTGTAATCATGACTGTAATTTTATGGGTTCGTGTTTTTTTTTTAATAATGTGCTGTGCGTGTGCAGGTTTGTCTTGTCTCCTGTGAATGCTCCATCATCAGGTCACACTGTGTCTTTGGATGAGCTGGAATCATTCCTGAACCGAGCACTGAGCACTTCACCTCACAATCTACTGCTCTTCCTGCAGGATAAAGTACATCACATTTATTTCCAAGCATTTCTTCTGCAAATATAATAATAATCCAGTGAGATTTTTGATTGAATCAGGAGTCCTATAACAGATGTCTGTCACTGCATTTGTAAAACACTATGTCATTGTGTTGTCACATGTTTATAAAGTACCAAACAAAACCAGAACAAAAAAAGATCACTATATCACCCATGATAGATATACATTTAAAAAGGCTTTAACATTGTCAGAAACATTGTCAGAAGGCGACGATGAATTAATGTTCACTTTTAATAAAGACAACAATCTGAAGTGATTTATTGGTTCTTTCTATTGTGAAATGTATAACTCAAATGACACATGAACCCATTGTTGCTAAATCAACCACTGGCATTAGGCTAGTTCAGGCAGTGTCAATCTTTCGAATTCCCTCTTGTGTTTCATTCAGTTGAGTGTTGATGACTTCACAATGTACGGAGGAGTATTCGGGAACAAACAGGATAGTGTCTTCCAAAATCTGGAGGTATGCTGTGTTTTCCATCTGTCACTGCTTTTGATATTTATTACTGCTCATGATTTTGACTTCAGTTAATTGACAGGAGGTTGTTTTTGTAAGTGCTATCAACTGAGATTAGTGGCAGGCAATTTAACTCTTTAAAAATTTATTAAGAAACTAAATACTAATGTTTTGTGAAGCCAATGTTTATTTTAGAATACATCAGTGTATTATTTCAGATAAAATCCCCTTGAAAAGTTCTTGTTGTCCCAAACATGAATGCGCATCTCTGATGTTTTGTTGGTGTCCACAGGCGTCTCTGCTGTCCTCCTCCTCCTTATGGCTGCCGTGTGTGTCGGCGTCCGCCACGGCTCTGGTCTCTACACTGCTCCAGAACCAGATCGATGCGGCTCCTCTCTACATGAACCCGGACACGCTTGCTCAACTGCGGCTCAACGCATCTGTGTCCGCCTTGCTGGTGTTCCGCCTCCCTTACAGCAGCGGGTAACACACATACAATACTGGCTGACTCTGATTCGCTTTTTAACATTATTTGAAACAAATCATTATGCAGTGGGAAACATTTCAAACAGTACTGTTACACTATCACATGACCTCATTCATGCAAGTAGTAAGTGCCTTCCAGTTATCATCTCCAAAAATAGTTATTGTACATATTCAGTTAAGTGCAGGGTAATTTCCCTAATGTGGTTCATGCTGTGGGAATGCTGAAATAGCTGAAGAAATATGAAAAATATGATGAAACTGTATAAACAGATTTTACCTCTAGTGGTGGAAGAAAAAAATCGATGCATTGCGATTCTTTCTCCAACGTTTCTGGATCATTTCTGAGCTTATTTTTAACTGCAGACGTGCGAAAACGTACTTTAGAAACACCCGTATTGCTTATGTATATGCTTGCTTCCATTTCATCACACACACACACACACACACACACACACACACACACACACACACACACACACACACACACACACACACACACACACACACACACACCACTCGAACCTTCCAGAAATAATCTTTCATAAAGTTAGAAAAGGTTGAAATGGGTTACAAGGACATTTGCGGGCTTCATTGCACAGGATATGCGAGCTTTGCTTGATGTGGTCGCGTCCGCCGCTATTTTCCTTACAAATGCTCCACGAAAGCATCATTTATGACGTTCGGAATGCATTGGCCTTATATATTAAATATATGAAACTCACTGACAGAAGGCTGCTTTTCATTTGAAATGCTCACGTGGGCTGTGTGTGTGTGACTCCGTGTAAGTGGTTAAATGTACTTGCATCTCAAAATGCTTTGATGTCGTGAAATGAATGTAAACACAGTTATGTCAGTTATGTCTTAACGGATTAAACAGACTGGACAAAAACATATTATGTTTCAAATAAATAAAATACATTTTTCAAATAATAAATATTTCATTTCATTTTCCACAATGTAAAAAGGTTTATACGCAGACTTTATCTTTTTATTACTATTATTTTTGTCTATTTGATTGTGAGCGTGTTCTAGGAATCTCTTAAGGAATTTGACCAAGCATTATGATTACTTAATTTACCTAATGACTTCAGCTACTTAAAACATTAAGAATCCATAAAACAAGAACCCAACAGTAGCTCAGGTACAAATAAACCTTTATTTAACCAGGAAAGAAGACTCTGTGAGATAAAAATCTGTTTTACGGGAGTGTCCGGGCCAAGATACATCAGTATAGCTGCGATTACACAAGTATTAGAGTGGTACAATAGTAGAGTGTGCGATTCTGAGCACAGCCATTTGCAGGATGGGCATTTTCTTGATGAAACTTACATTCTTAACCATCTTTAAATCAGTAAAGGAGACAAGAAAACCAAAACTCCTGATATATGAGGACTGTAAGTTGTCTTTTTCTTGCAGGGCTGATATGATGTCTACTAAAGAAGTGCTCAGTGGAAACGGTACGTGTCGTATTCAAACACCACTGAAAAGCAAAGGCCTTGTGCTCCAAC
>NW_027509204.1:382500-385000 GCF_051911475.1 Siphateles boraxobius
GCGCTCAAGAGATCAACAAACATATCAGTGATTGCTCACCGCTGCAAAAAACATTGAATTGAATGCCTTTGTTGTCATTGCACATAGCTGTACAACGAAATTCTTAAGTGCAGCTCGTTGTGGAAAAATTAACTCAAGCACAATACAAAACACTGAGTAAAGGTAAATACACAACATACAACTCAACATAGCGGCAAGAAATAGAAAATAAGCAGTAGAAAGAATTTTGCACAATCCCATGTGTATAAACAGTCGATGTATTACACAGTCCCATGAGCAATATATTGCACAGCTCAGTTCATTGAATATTGGAGCATTCACTAAATCTGTTTTGACAATATGATATTATGACGTTATCGGAGGGTGCTCTTACTTTATTAAACTAATATTTCCACTTGCCATTGTGTAGTGTTTACTACAGTAAAGTTGAGCGAGTGAGTGGGGCCGGGGACTAATTTACATATTCATGGATCCGCACATACTAAAGGAAGCAAGGGTGTAGAGTTACATTCAAGATATTTTAAGGCAAGTTTCAAAGATGATTTTTAAGGGATAAATGATTCACTGCAGGGGGAATTTAAGTTAAAGGGACCATTTCCTACAGAATTTCATTTTTTCCCTGAAATCCACATCTAGTGTTAGCTTTAGTCATAATTCGTTTTATCATGACTATTTTCCTCTCTTTTTCTTACCCTTAGAATTAAATGTAATTACATTTTTGTTACTTTACTTTTAAGACTACTACATGGAAATGAATTTGATTATGATTGGCTAACCTCTTCACATGTGAAAATAATAACAGCCCCCCCCCCCCCCACCTTACTGAAGAGGCATTTTTTATAATGTTAAACATTATTTATAATATTAATTAATGATCAGTTTAATAATGTTTTAAAATATAATAATTATCTGTCTACCCAGCTCTGATAATGTATCAAATATTATATGAATAGATTTCTATAGATTATCAAACTTAAAAACAGTAGGTCCATACACACCCTTTATCAGCGCAGTCCACCGTGAGCAAAAGAAAATGCTTTGTGAAAACTGTGCAGTTGGCCTTATGTGGGTTGGCTGTAGTCTTTGCAGTGTGTTCAAGTATTACTCTTTTGGTCCTGATGCAGGTGATGTGAGGCGACGACATCTCTTTCGCTGCTAGTTCGTTGATGTCAAAGTGTTTCCAGCCCTTGAATGTTATTAGTTCATGAACCACAGTATCTCACCTGTGAATTTTCTCTTCAAATACAGGTTGGTTCTGAATTATGAAGATGTCCTGGATTACCGTTCATTCAAGCTCATGTAAGCGTCTCATTTTCTCTTCCACACACACACACACACACACACACACACACACACACACACACACACACACACACACACACACACACACACACACACACACACACACACACACACACACACACACACACACACACACACACACACAGGCTTGAACGGTGTCCTATATTCTCCTCAGTTTTGTAATGAACCGGCGCCACTATAAGGTATCTGCCCGTCATTGGTTCACCATGGACCGGGTTCACCTGGAGTATGATGGGAAAACGGCCTCGTTCAATGGCAGCCGTCACATCTACGCCCCGGCCGAGTACTCGTACCGCTGTGAGTCTGTGAGCAGCTCCTACTACCCTCAGCTGTCACCACACTCAGACAAGGACAACGCCAACGACTGGCACATCTCTTTTGATGACTTCCAGGTAGGTTCTGAAAAACTACACTTCATGGTTCCCATGCTTTAAACATTTTCCATAGTAAGTCCCTATAAGCAGACCTTAGGCCCTGAACGCAGTGAGCAAGAGAAAACTTTCCTAATACTGAACATATTGAACATTAGTGTTGCCTCAGAGCATCTATTGGAGAGGCTGGATACATTAGCGTTCACTTTGTCTATGTCTACCTGCTAAGCACAAGATCAGCTCCCAATAGTCCCCTGACTTTTTCTGAGTTATCCCTGTTCAAATTCACGGGTATATTTTAAAAGCAACTAAGCGCCAATGGAGGAGAGGGCATTTAGGTAGTTAGCACGGAACAGCTACTACTTTTGTGTGCACTACTGTCATCATTACGACAGCATTAACTTCTATTACAACTTGGATAGTGCACTTTTCAATTGCTTTAATTCATTTGAGTATATTTAGGTTTATAACGGTTGTGATTCTCATCTTATTGACAAACACGAATTGCAGTTTGCGAGTAAAGGCCTGTTAAGGTCTATTAAGAGATTAAGATGATCCCGCTGGGGTGTCTTTCAGGCGGCAGGTGTTTATGTTCTTAAACGAACCAGAGTTGGATATTTCGTTCAGAGTCATGCGTGAAGGGAAAGCATACCCGAACACTGGTAGTATGAAATGTTTTGAGTGTGGGGACATCGGGCATAAATCAGGGCCCAGGTTAGGGAAGTGAAGTTAGGCTAGTACTTCTGCTGCTGTTTCTGAACTAGATGACCTTAGTGTAATGAATGATGATGCAGCTCAGTTAGTGT